>NC_138154.1:4031780-4064280 GCF_964199315.1 Orbicella franksi | reverse complement strand
GATTTCCTCACTTATGAAGAGCTTAAACTCCGATACCAGCTGCGAAAAAATGTTTTGACCTTCTATGGACTAATAAACGCTATTCCACTAGACGATAAAAAGGCAATAAGGCGAACTGGTGTACAGCAGGGGCATCTTACACAACCATAGCAGAACTTAAGTGCTCAGAGCCAAAGCCATCCATAAAAGTTTCGGATGGTGAAGCACAGAACCCACCGCAAAACAAGGCCTTATTGCCAATGCAAATATACTTTCACTTAGCCATCTCCATCATTATAAAAACAAAGTTAACTATGTTTAAGCACAAAATTTTACATGGTATAGTTTTTACCAAAAGCAAATTATTTATAGCTAACCTTGCGCGTAAACTGAACAACATACGAATGTACCTACATACTAGTATCGCGAAATAGTTTTCATACGGGAGCCTGGTTGCGATAAGTTTCAAAACTGTGACGTCACAGAGTTTTGTTTATAGTTCCTTGAACAAGTGATTGCGTGCTTCATTATCAAATAGATCCTATATATAACATGGACCAGTGGACAATAACGGACTTGTTAAAGCTAGCACGCAAGCTGGACCGAAAGCGAGACGTTTTTATCATTTGTGTTTCAACATGAATTCGATAATTTTGGTTTTGGCAGCTGTCGATTTGGCCGGAGTGTTCTTCAACATACGAATGTTGCGGACCTGCTTCAAAGACAAAACGAAGAACACATTTCTTCAAAGAAGCAGAATGTTAGCGATTTGGCAAGTGGCTTGTCAAGCGACAATTCTTGTTATGGATGCTGTAGAATCGTGGAATGGATTTGATGTTCAACCCAGAGAGTCGTGTAATGTCTTGAGAGTATTGTCGCTTTCTATGATGCTTATTCAGGCTTGCAACATAAATGTGACTATGATCATCTACTTTGATCATTACATGGCATATCAAAACCAAGAATTATTGTCTTCGAAAGTAAAGATAGCAGTTGCAGTATCTATGGGAATAAGTGACTCCCTAATAACATGGTGGTATTGTTGTGGGTCTCAAGAGATTCTCTCTCGGATGGCCGTCAGAGTGATGTGTGTTGTTTCTGTAGTATTTCCAGTCTTCCTATCTTCCTCTACTTTGAGGAATAACATTGATGGCGTGTCAGAAAGCATCACCACAGAAGCTTCGACGAAAACATCTCCTTTGCTGTTGAGACTTTTTAAAGACGAAAGCAAACTGATTTCTTTCATAGCTTTGTTGTTCATGAATTTTGTACTGATTTTGGGCGACGTGCCTCGTATATCTCTCGATTTTAAGGAGACTTGTTGTTTGCTTATTATGAGATTTATCGTAGGTTTCGTTTTACCATTAATTGTCACTGATATGATTGATTCAAGCCATGAAGAGGAAAGTGGAAGAAAAATTGTAGTTATTTAGTGTGAATATTCAAACACTGTACATGATGGCCTTAGCTGTTTGAGAAAATAAGGGAAAAATAAGTTTGTCTACCTTTCAATTCTCCCTCGTTTGATAATTATAAATAATTTCAACAAATGTGTATACTACAACCAACATACTATACTGTACAGCAACAAAATAATCTTTAAGAACGATGTTTCTTAACATTTGCATAACTGCAGTTACCTTTGCGTGCAGATAGTTTTCCAAAATAATTCAACCGGTAACAAGAATAAACGCTTCGCTTGTTATTTCTTTCAGCTCGCAGTACAGGCTGTTATGATTTCCCACATAACGAGCAAGTTTACACCAAATAGTAAAGTGAAATCTATAGCTAGCTAGAGGCAGAAAATAGCCAGCTTGGAGGAAACTCTTTGAGAGCTTGCTTGCAGGTTACCGTGACAGCTCTAGCCAGGAAAAAAGAACACGAACAATTGTGTAATTATTATGTTACGTGAGGCAAATACGAAGAAAAGAAATTCCCTGAAGGTGAATGCAACGTTCTATTCACGGCACCTTTTAAGCGTGAAGTTGACTTATTTTGTTGAGATGGTTGATACCAGTTGATTATAACTGTTTGCGACGAGTTCTCAGGTTAACGCAGTTATGAAAAAGTAAGTCAATTTGTAAGCATGCACCTTTCCGAAAGTTTCCGAATCTTCGTGAGAAACGTGTCAGGTGACCAGGAAACGCTACGATAAAGAAATTGAAAGTCCCTAAAGTTCGGTGTTAAATAATCATGACGTAACAGCTTTGTCTTCCGAGAGGAGCCTTCTACATGCAATAGGCAGCTGGGGTCACGTGACCAAATTTTTCCTAGAAAATTTTTATATTATGGGCTATAACTTGAAGAATGCCAGAAATGGAAAGAGCGCATCGAAAATACCAAAATGGCCAAGTTTGAGGTCCCTGGCATTAAAGAGTAAGTTTATACGACCGTTTGAATTTTAGGAAAATTTAGAGGATTTGTATGGAAAATGTTGCTGGAGAGCAAGATCTTGCTCTCCTACAACTTTTTGCTTACAAATATTCTTATTCTTTTAAAAATTCAGATTGTCATAAAATCCCACTCTTTAATGAGGGGGCCTGAAACTTGGCCATTTTGATATTTTCGACATGCTTTTTCCATTTCTGGCATTCGTTAAGTTAAAGCCCATAATTTTATGAAAAATAGGTCACGTGATGGCTTAGCTGCAAAGGGCCTATAACGAGTTTCAGCCATGTTCAGTCTTGGTTAATTTGTTGAAGGGAAAGACTTACCATAAAAGATTGCAAATTCAAACAAATCATCACTAATTGCACAGTTCACAAAAGCAAAGATGAAAGTACAGTCTTTCATTAAGCGGACAGTAGCTTAGCTGTCAAACTTTGTTTCTCGTATTTACCGGCAAGAAATAAGGTATCCGCTTAATTAATGCAAATAACAGATGCATTTATTGACCGGATTGCTTATTTCATTTGTTTTAAACTTGTTTAAAGTGGCCATCAGTATCACCCCTAAGGTGGTTCCTTTTAAGGTCTACGTGCAACTTTATGTATATATTATTAAACGAGCGAGAGGTGGGTATCGGGGAGAAATTAGTGGATTTCGTTTTGCAATTAGAAATGAGATCAATACAATTAAGGAAAAATGATGCTACCTCCTTGAGGCTTTTGTCAAAACAGTTAAAGATAAAAAGGCCAAGCTGTCTCTTTGTCAGCTTCGTTCTCTTTTGTCTCGTAAATGCTTTTTCATGTCCCTTATAGCCCTGATCAAATGGCACGCGATAGTTAATAATAGTCGATGATCGTTGTACGAACTATAATGCACTTTACCCTATGTTACTTCTGATTGGACGACAAAGTGGCGCGACTTTTTAAGCCAATCAGTTGCTTTCTGGCGCACAGGTGAAAACCGCTCTATCTAACCAGATCCTACAGTGATATATATTACATAGACCAGTAGTCCGTAACCACTTGTGATAACTAGCACGCAAGTTCAACCGATAACGGGACGTTTTAATCATTTGTGTTTCAACATGAATTTGATATATTTAGTTTTTGTAGCTGTTGATTTGGCCGGAGCGTTCTTCAACATACGAATGTTGCGGACCTGCTTCAAAGACAAAACGAAGAACTCACTTCTTCAAGGAAGCAGAATGTTAGCGATTTGGCAAGTGGCTTGTCAAGCGACAATTCTTGTTATGGATGTTGTAGAATCGTGGAATGGATTTGATGTTCAAGCCAGAAAATCGTGCAATGTCTTCAGAGTATTGTCGATTATTATGATGCTTATTCAGTCCTGCAACATAACTGCGATTATGATAATCTATTTTGATTATTACATGGCATATCAAAACCGAGAATTATTGTCTTCGAAAGTTAAGATAGCAGTTGCAGTATCTTTGGGAATCATTGGCTCCATAATGATATGGTGGTACAGTTGCGGGTATCAACAGATTCTTTCTCTGAAGGCCGTTAGAGTGATGTGTGTTGCTTCTGTAGCGTTTGTAGTCTTCGTACTTGGCACGGCTTTGAGGGATAATATTCATGACCTTCCGGAGGACATGACAACAGAAGCTTCGACGAAAACATCTCCTTTGCTGTGGACCGTTCTTAAAGAAGACAAGACACCGGTTTCTTTCATAGCTTTGTTGTTAATAAGTTTTGTAGTGATTTTGACCGACGTAGCCCGTTTATCTCTCTATTTTAAGGAGATTCTTTGGTTGTTGATCATTAGATTTGCAGTTGGAATCATTCTCCCATCAATTTTTTGTGACATAATCAATTCAAGTTATGAAGAAAGAAATAAGCGAAACGTTGAAGCGAGGAACACACATTTGGAATTGAAGAACACGCATCATAACTTGGGTTTACTCATCTGAGAAAAACGGAGAAACAAGCGTCCACTTTTCTTTCTAGACTGGTTTGTCTTTGACGCTTTCACTATTGCTCGTGCGCCAGCTTGCAGTGAAACCAGCCTTTAGAGACTTTTCACTGACAACAACCGTAGTGAGTGCCATTTCTTTTGTCTCCTCGTCATGCAGGTTGTTATTAAGTTCTACATAATAATTAAGCTTACAGCGAATGGTACATTAAAATTGATAGCTAGGCATGGAAAACAATATACGAAAAACCGCCACGTCATAATTGTGCTGATGCGTGATATATAACAACAGGCGTAGAATAAATTAACTTGTTAAGTTGGGAGAATACGTTCATACATACGTTTATTTTACGTCCCCTTGGGGCTTTTCAGTGAAATATGTTACAAGATAAAAATGGAGTAAAATAAAAAAACAGTATAATTAATTCTATGTGAACACATTTTGACAAAAACGCCAATTTATTTTGGGAATTCGTCTCTCCGAACGTTCCTTCCCCCATGTTATTTTCGTTTCTACGTTAAAAGAAGAAACGGTAACCAGCGGGTGTTTTGAAATAAACAAATTTAGAATAATCCAGACAGTCGGTTTTCTTTTCTCAAGATGAACATTTTTACTTTATTGATAGAAAGATCAGTTCTATGGTAGTGACTATCTGCACGATCGATTAGCTACACTTTACTCAGACTGCCATTCGTTGGACATGTAGAAGTGAATCTACTAATGGGGGTAGTTTAACGTGGACTGTGGTCTTGTGAATGGGGCACTGTTTTCTAGTTTCTTCGAAGCTGTAGATGACCTAATAAATTTTTAGGTTTATTATTGTAACAGTCCCTGGAAAAATATTTAACTTCTTCCGATTAAAAGCCTCTATTGTAGAGCTTGTTTTGTGTTTTGATTTCCCTAGAGTATGATCCAACAGCTAATGTAATAACTGAGTTCAACAGGGGGATAATTAAGAAATGGTGAGTTACCAGTAGTGAGTTACCAGTAGTGAGTTAACGCCTGTGAGTTGCAAGATCATTTGATCTTGAATTTTCAGCATTTCGCCTGCAAAATCTTGAATTTTCAACTTTTTGCCAGCAAGACCTTGAATTTTCAACTTTTTGCCTGCAAGATTTTGAATTTTCAACATTTTGCCAGCAAGGTCTTAAATTTTCAACTTTTTGATTAAAATGGGTGGACAGACCTTCGCTACCCTAGCCTGCTGTGTGGCTATTGTGTTTTTCAAAAACTTTTAAGTTTTGCCTCTATATGCATGCCTTTTAGCGAATTACCTTCTCTAAAAGAGATCAAGGGTGGCTCCTGGAATATCTCTCTGAGTAATGGCTTGTTTTCTATCAAATGCCATTTGTCCGTGATTATATATGCTTTTCAAATTTGGTAAAACAGTTAATGGTTTGAAGCCAGAAGTATCAGTAGCTCGTCTTGTGTGATCGTCCAGGTGAGGGTAGTTCTGAAAAGAACTGTTGATGGTGACTGACCTGAGCAGAGGTCATCTTCAGAGTCAAGTGAATGGTTTTAGTCCAATATTTTGAGTGTGGTCCGTTGAAAGAGATGGGTCAGTTAAGCCGTGATGGTATTAGCTGAAAG
Organism: Orbicella franksi; assembly: GCF_964199315.1. Taxonomy (NCBI): domain Eukaryota; kingdom Metazoa; phylum Cnidaria; class Anthozoa; order Scleractinia; family Merulinidae; genus Orbicella; species Orbicella franksi. The sequence goes on along the minus strand of NC_138154.1, from coordinate 4,058,390 downwards.
ACGGATGGAAGAAGAAGAAGAAGAAGAAGAAGAAGAAGAAGAAGAAGAAGAAGAAGAAGAAGAAGAAGAAGAAGAAGAAGAAGAAGAAGAAGAAGAAGACGGAAGAAGAAGAAGAAGATGCCGTCATTAAACCTTTTCCATGTGAGTGGTTTCTTTGTGTTTTGTTTCAAGACAGCTTGTTATTGACAGCTATTATTGAAACTAGAAGGAACCAAAGGTTAGGAAATGCGGGCTGAACGATTGCAAAATGAGGCACACCACAGAATTTTTACCCTACAGGTGTATAACACTTCCATCACACACTTGTTAAGAATTGTTATTACCACGCTGAGGACTGGGCCTAAGAACTAATGTTGAAAATCTGGAAGGGATCACATTTTTCAGATGAGTGAAATATATCTGTAAAGATCGAGTTGAACTAAGAGAACAATTGACACATAATGAACACAACATGATTTAATCAATAAAACAAATCAAATGGTATAAAAACAATGGGAATGCTATAAATGTAAACATTCTGACAGGTTTCTATAACGTATATGGATAATCAATCGACCTTATCACGCTTTTTGTCGCCATTTTGTTTAGTATGTCAAAAGGTCGCAATCTTGAATCTGGTGAGCAGATGGAGTTCTCAGTTCGAGGAGTTTAAGTTCAATGCGAACGACGCGAACTCGTCTCTCATTCCAAATCGTAGTAAAATCCCGGCACGTGCGCCGCTGTGATAATCTTTTGACAGCCATCACGTGAACACATTGTCGCTTACACGTGTTGACCTTTCAAAGATCACCTACACCCAGGGAACTCTGGGTAATTTTGGAAGAAGAATTCTCGCCACAAATTTTGAACAGACTCCCAGATTGGGGTTGCGGGCTCTGCTTGAGCCCGCAATAAAAGTATTGGCAGAAGCAACAGAAAAAAGTTGAACAGTACGAAACTAAAACACCTAAAAGACCTAAACGCCTCATCTCATTTTGAGAAGCAAATGATCCAGGGGCAGATTTAAAGGGGGGTGGATTGGGTGGCTAGTCACCTCCTCTTTAGAGCAGCACAAAATAGAATAAAAAATTGAAAATAATGTTATGAATAAAGGCAAAAACTCTGGTTTCCATGATTTCTACTTTGTGGCATTGCTAGTTTTTCCTGCATAACAATTTTCAATCAGGTTCCAATTCTCAAATTGCCACATTTTGGGGGCATGCCCTATTGATTATGGAACTCCTCGATACCAGCCCCTCCCCCTTGAAAAATCCTTTATCCGCCCCCGGGATAATTAAAAGGGAGTGATTATCAAGGATGTTATTGTACCTGACACTAACTTGGATTAACTATATCAGCACTCGGTCATTGATTAGAATTTGCCAAAATCACATCTAGTCATAAGCTTAGAGTTATCTCCATGAAATGAGTCACTCGGCGTTATTTGATATTTTTATGGCTTTTATTTTACCAATTTACCTTCATATATCAATCCTTTACCCACCTGCAAAATGTTGCATTTTCAAGATCTTGCCGCATGTGACTCACCATATGATAACTCACTGCTGCTATAACTCACGAACGATAACCCACGGAATTGGTGGTCCCGTAAAAACTAAGTACCTATGCATCTTGACTAAGCTTGTTTAACCACATCCAGTTAAAAAAAGGCATTGCGATGTGAAATTTTGATTAAAAATCCAGTGTATAAGGCAAAACACATCAAAATCAGCGATAGACGGGGTATAAAGACTTCGTTAAAACAGTTTAGTTATAACAGTAATGATGAAATAAATGACGAGGTAAGAAATTGCGCGTAGTCATATGCGGCTTATAAATTTAATTTTATATTCGCCTGTGAGTTTAGGCTTTCCACAGTTTAGCAGTTGAAGTGATGAAATTTGTATAAGACTTAAACGAAAGTTTAAAAGTTGCATGAGGTTGACGATAGGCGCATGGGAATGTCACTAATATACACTGAAGCAGGCGTATAAATGGATTTGTACATAAGGATGACACCTTGTTCCAAACGATGGTGTTCTTAAGGGCCCATTAACTGATCTTTTCGAGCCGTTGCCAAGGAAAATTTATTCTCATATAACCTCATCATTTTTACTTAGTTCAGAGTTATTCATATGTTTTAACCTTTTCATGGTCAGTAACACTAGTAATGATGTCATCAGGCCACGCCCGTGGTCATGTGGCTAATACAGAAAAAATGCAAAGGCTCCTAGGCAAATCACTTTATCGGGACTTTTTTTCATTGATTTAATATTTTAATTTAAATCCTCATTACGCTATGCATAGATTTTGTTTCATTTCTAAAAGGTCAGATTTTGAGAGAATTTCTAAATATTGAAAACTTCGCAATTTTCTGAACAAAGCATGATTTCGAAAAAGGAATGCATAGCTATGTTTCCAACGTTGACTTTAATCAAAATTCGTCGAAAAGGGCTGGAAAAGGGCTGGAAATGAAAAACCGCGTTTCCTTTAGCATTTAAAGAAACCGGAAGTGCGCCCGATATATATTGGAAGTTACCCTATCAGCGCGTGCGCAATTTACACTACCAGCACACTTCGGTAAGATCAAACAAAGCCACACGGAGTTAGTTTTCTCTTTCTATTGTTCTTGTTTTTCTGTCTTTCTCTTATTTTGTCTTTGCTTGTACTTTTTTTTACTTTACATTTTGTGAAACACAAAGAAAAACCTCTAAAATGTAAGCGAATTTGCAAGTTAATGAGTTGTTTTTATTTTCCGCGCTCAGGCTGACGTAAGTTACCGGAAGTGAAATTTCACCTCCTTAGCAACGCGCGCGAGCGCGCGCATGAATCTGTTAATGGGCCCTTAACGGTGTGTAATCTTTATTTAAGGACGGTGCCTACTTTTGTTAGTCCGCACACGTTCTGCGCATCACGCAAGGCAAACACCGCGGCAAAACGTATGCGCATGCGTCAACTTCAGCATTTCCGGTTTGCCCGTGTTGTTCGGTGGTTCAGATTAATTTTGCTGTTCGCCTCGCGGTGTTTAAGCTTGTTGTTGTGAATCAGCAGCCACAGATAAAAGAAGAAAGGACCACAAATACAAAAAAGGTATGTAGACAATAACTTGTTGCAATTACTGGTCCTGGAAATGTTCGTTGGACCCTTTAGGAAATGCTCCGCAGTGGCCGTCATTACTGATTAGTAAGCCTTTTGTCAGTTCGTGTTGTACATACATACATTTATTTGATAAGTAGGTTTTAAAAGTATGCAACTGTACAGCTGATGTGGACCTACTACTACTAAGTCTGGATAAGGAAAACAGAAAAATACTAAAAATAGTGTACAATAATGGTTAAAAAGAGGGATCAAATAATTTAAAAATGTCTAAAGTTAGGGTTCTTCTTATTTATGCCTGTTTTTTTTTTTTCAACTTGTTGAGCCGATCATGAGAAGCTCACTTAAAACTCAGGCTACATGTAATAGTCAAGCACCTGCATGAAAATACAAATTTTCGGTTTGGAAATAAATTTCAATTTTACTTTCAGAATTTCATGATTACAACAGCAGCAAGATTGTCTTCTTTGGTGAGCCATTCTAAATAAAATGCCAGAGAACTTTGAGGTACCATTGGATTTTCATTCAGGATGGATAGGTCAAAGGAGTCTTCAAGTTGTACAGTACCAGTAATAAGAGGCAGAACACCATTACAGAACTGTGTAGTAACTCAATCATTTGAAACAATAAATTTATTAAAATTTAAAATCATTTCAGTGACTTATATGATTTTCTATGTTACAATAACATGTTTCCTTTATGTGCCACTGTTTTGCTAGCCTATCCATATGTACACAAAAAGACTGTTCAACTAACCGGACAAGTTTTTAATTCACAGTATTTTAAAGTTATGGCTTTCAGATTTTAAACTACCGTACTTTAAACTCACTTGAAGTACATTTGAAATCTGAAGGTTTACAAACATTGGCTGCTCCCTGAGGAGCCTGCTTTTTTGACCATCCACATCCCTTCGGCTTGTGCTGAAACCTCAAATTCTTCCAGAATTGATAACATCTCAGAATGCCCCATGTTGCTGGATAAATAATCCCTCTTCTCTTTGAAGTGTATTTGTTTTCTGAGATCTATAAAAAGAATGGCATTGTTGCAAGTTAGTTCACTGGAACTACTTTTATGTCCTTACCTTTCAAGGGGTTAAATGTGAAGAAAGGTAAAACATCCAGTAATTTTACTTCATTATATAACAGAACTGACATTTATATTGGGGTAAAGCTGTGTCTGCTGTTCTCGTTAAGAAACATGCAATAATTAATTAAACAGACTTTTTAAACTGAGTGGCCTTATGGTCTTCCAAGGAGACCTGTATTTTAAATACAGATAAGAATAAAACAGGGCAAAGTACGTGAAATGTGCTATTGTGCACAACAAAACAAGAGTTCTTTTTTCCTCAAATAGACGGTGTTCTTCACTCAATCTTGGATCTTCCCAGAGAATAGACTGCAAAATGACATTGAAAAGACCAGTTGCAGTTTTGTCAGCAAACTCTTTCATCTGTCCAGGAGCATACAGTGGCACAGCATCACTGCTTTCATAATGATGTTACAATGATATTTAAAATTTTCCGATCAGCTGGTCAAATGAATTTTCTGAAATTAATAGAAAAAGTAAATATCTATTTTACTTATTTAAATAAATTATTGAAATAATTTTATTTATTAAATTTAAATATTTGATTCTCTGCTTGTGTCAATCACTGTCATGTGTTGGTCTTAACACATCCTCTTACTTATTGGATTGCACAAATGCAATACCTTTATCAGAAATATAATCTTGAAATGGTGTCTGTTACCCTTACCGGTCACCTAAACAACATGTTATTTTGACTGTTACCTAAGTCACTAGTCAATATTCAAACAAAAGTAATTATCAGTTTTCCAAATCATTGAAAGGATGAGACTTGAATAGTTTGTGGCAACTCTGACGCAGCATTTTTTTCTTGGCCAAGAGACTCCTCTAAGATAACTCTTCCAAATCATTGCCATAATAATTGAGAAGTCCTCTAAATCCTTCTCATTAGTGCTTATGACTTCAACTGAATGATAAAATTTATGATATTGTCATTGACCATGTGCAATACATGTAAATAATGATAATCTGTTTGAATGAGTTTTGGTCAGATGGTGTTATTATAGTGTCCCATGGATTATCATGATGTCAAACAATTATCCTTCAAAATACTTGTATCTTGTATGTCTTGTATCTTTACATTTCAGGTAAGTGATACTAACCTGATAGTTGAGTTAAGTCATGGATTGCTGTTGTCATCTTGTTACAAACTGCTTTATCCATTGTAAATTCACAATAGCAATTTATTTTTACCACCCCAAATGATGTTTGTATTTGTATTTCTGCCATGGACGTTTGCTGGCTTTTTGGGTACTGCAGGTCTTTTCCACAAGCCTCTTCTAGAAATTTAAGTCTTTAGAACAGCAATTGGAAATGGTTCTGAACTATTTGGAGGCGTTCACTACTGCTATGTTGCTGCTTTAAGTTCTTGTGTAGTCCTAAAATTGGTAAATTGCAAGATCTAAATAAAAAATTAAAAAAAAAAAAAAAGAAATAAACATATTAGTGATGAGTTTGTTTGTATCCAGATACTGAAAATGGATGTCCAAAAAGCATATCCCCCCACTAATGAAAAATGGAGTAGGTAAATTTTTAGTGAAATTTTTCATGAAGTGGGTGCTCATAGGGTTCCTGGACACCCTTCTAACTGAATCCTCGGTGTGGAGACAACATTGCAGTACTACTGAATTTCAATAAGTATATGTGAAAATGACATTAATTTTAGACGATATTATTGGTGCAATTTTATGGGTTTGGTCTTAGGAAAAATAGGTTTGTCAAGTGGCATAAAGTTCTTGTTTTGCTGTCTTTAAAATTATTATTTTTCTTTAAATTCGTTTGGCAATTAATTTTTCAAAATAATATTTCCCAGCTTCTGTGCTACCTTTTTCTTTACACAATATACCAATTTTAGACTGAACTGCCTGAGGTGGCTTTTTGCTACCTGCACCCCAACAATTAATTTTAGTGAAGCAATTGACCGTACTGTACTGTAGTCAAGAAGAGTAAAATAAAAATGTGAGGTACATTAAATGCAAATAACACTCCAACATCAGTACTGCGAGATAATTTTATAGGTACCTTTTGAAGTTTGTCATCTGAGGTCTGTTTATTTCCATCTTAGTGAAGAACCATACATGCGTAAGACTTGGATCATTTAACACGAAATATAATTAAATTTATAATGAATTTTTTTTGGTATCATGTCTATTTTGCCCCAAATTTTACAAAATTTGATACAAACAACTTGTTTATTGTTGCAACAAAAATCTTTGAAAGAGTATGCTTTCCTTTTCCTTAATTTCATTTAATTTGCTGGTAAGGAGATTCCGAAAATCCTTGCAGCAATCCAAGGCAGTGCGAACCTGCGTGTCAATTATAATTAACCGATGTCTAATTAACTGACCTGCCAGTAGTTCGTAACACCGGCGGCTTCTAGTCAGGATGCGAGGTAAACCTTGTTTCTTCGTCCACTCTGGTACAGTATTTGTAGCACCACCTTGCACCTGGCTTATACCCATGACATGTTGCTCCTATGGCATCCAGGACTGCAAAAAGTCTCGTAGGAATCCGCTGTTTCCTAACGCCTCGCGAATGGTTTTCTCTAGGAACCAAACATCTGTTGTTGCTCGTCCGTATTTCGTCCCAGTGAACACGGCAAACTGTTGAGCCCACTTGAGTTCGGCAGCTCTGGTTAAATCTTCAGACAGAAAATATTTTTTGCCGGCACATTTACGGCTGCTTTTGTTGGCTTTCCCACATTTTTCTGCGAAGGAACCGCATAACCAAACCAACGCAACAAGGAGAACTACGTAAAAAAAAAAATGCTCTTGTCGAGCACGAACGCGTCCGAAATTCTCTCATATTTTGTTGTTGGTGCAAACACCAAACCCCAGGGTGCAAGCGCTTGAAACTTAAATGAAAAATAAACTTTTCAACGAGACAAACCTTTCCCCTACTTTCTTTTGCTATCTCTTACTTTTTGTTTTCAAACTTCGCGGTACGAGATTTTATCTCGTTTACATTGGATTTTAATACGTAATCGGAAATGCGTAATTTACCGGAAGCTCAAATTTGTACTCATGAGCAGTGCGTTTTACCGCGGTGTTCGCAAGGCATGGTTTAAGCGCCACGCGCGCGCTGGGTTGACATGACGCAATTAACTACGCTGCCAAGTACACGACTAAATTGAAAGCAAAATTTTCCTACTGTGACCAAATCAAGTTTAATGAACCTGTACTTAACCAGGAACACCAGAACAGCAGCATATCGCTAACCGCTAACCGGTAACGTCTTCCAGCTGAGAAAGTAGCTGTTATCTGTCGAAAATTACTCTGAAATCCAACTGTAAACTTGTACCTGCAGATGGCGTAGTGCGCGCGCAAAACAAGTGCGAGATACGCAAATGTTTTACTTACTGGGGAGGTGACAGGAAAAATTGTAACGGGCACCGTAAAACGTTTCAAAAAGGATCAATAACTTTAAAAAACGGGTGGTTACCCCTATATTTTATGTCATGAAATAAAAGTGGCAAACCTATTCAGCACGTGATTAGTTTCGGGTTGTGAGCAAAAGATATTTAGACCGTATTTTAGCTGAAACAGAGGAAGGCTGAGAGAGACGCAAAAAGTGCTGTTGCAACGATTTTGTTATTAAAAACATACCAAAAATGATTTTTTATGTTACCATTTACCATGTAGTTTTCAGATCTTTATAACTGCGTTTGCTTTTCTGTATGATTAGGCTAATTCTAAAGAAAGCTGTGACGAAATATCCTCTCCTTCCATTCTCAGAAAAATGCTGATGTCAGCATTTTCGTTGAGATTCAAGGCTAATTATCTCGAGAAAATGCGTGGCTACCCCCTTTTTTCTTTGTGGATTCCAATAGCCCTTGCAAAGATCTACTTTTTCCGCCTGGCCCTAACCTGGCGCAAAAACCTTTGTATTTAGTAGGTCCCGTCCTTAATGACGACAGACATGTTTTGGGTTTCTTAACGCCTAAACATTTTTCCGAAGCACCATCCCTTCCAAAACGAAAAACCAAACAATTTTGAGGCATATACGAACCTCCGATAATTCTCTCTCTATAATAATCCCTTCCCAAAACAAGCCAGCCAAAGATATCAACCCAGGGCTTATTATCAGAATATTGCGGTCGGGTAATGCATTTCTAGCTTTCTAGCTTGGTTCACTGTATCTCGGTTATCAGCGTTAGTATGAAGACTGTGAATCTACTACAATTCAATCACGAATGCCGTTCTCTTATTGGCTATTCCGTTGTAGATAGTGAGTAGCCTAGCAGTGTGTGGTTGTTACAAAATGGCAGCTGCTTCTCTGCGTTTTCCAAGTGTCTAGGAAGTGGATTTAGATAATTTAATTATACCAAAACAGTTAGATTATTCGGCGCTCTCAATTTCCAAGAATGTTGCGTCCGCGTCAGCTATCACGCGAAAGAAATCTCTATTTCATAAGTAATAATTGTTGATTATAATTCATCACAAAATTATCCTTTGTCATCATTGGCTAAAAGTGATCACGTGGTATGATCTCGCCAAGAAAGCAAGCCCACGGGCGAGAGTCCACTCGGCGAAATAGCCCATGAATTGCAGCTTTCTCTACAGGTTGTTTTAGATGAATTTAAAAAGAATTTACCCTTCCATGTAGACCCATATAGATTGTAGTTAGAAAATAGCACGAAGATTTAGCTTTTACGCTGCAAACGTCGTTACAAAAAGCGGCCAGGCGGGCAGAGGTTTCAAGATTGTGGGTAAAAGCTAGGTTTTTATTTCTCTTTTTCCACGTTTTTGCAAGTCAACGGTTGACACCAACAATTGTTTGCACGCGTATAAGTTAAATCTCAACCAAAGAGGATACCTTGCTGGAAAGTACAAAAGCCTCCGTTCTATAGCCGTTGGAAATTCCGGTAAATAAATTCTTGTCGTTTTCAGTTTTGAGGCATGCCGCTACGGGAAAACTTAGTTTTGAACAATATATTGTCACAATAGAGTGTTTATGTCCCGGGTCTATGGACGGATAGTTACCCCAGAAATTCTACAGCTATTTTCCAAGAAAACAACATATAACACCTCCAACTCGTTCTTGGGCTAATATTTTCTTTGTTTAAATAGAATATCAGCCTATAGGCTTTCGGCAGAAACTCTCTATGGCGAAAGTTCTTTTAAAAAAAAGCTTGAAACAGCAGATTTGGTGAGAAGTCTGCTGCAGAGAAACAAGAAATAATGGACAACGCCATCCCTGTTAACTTAATTAGCACTTCCTTTAAGTTTGTTACCTTATATTTGGTTCTTGTCCTTTTATACCTCAGCCACCTTCAGCGATTCTGAGAAAGACAACAGCTGCGTGAACGAGTATAAAACTCTTGCTTCGTTTGACCTCCATAAGTCGTATAATTTTCAGTATCGTTATTTCCCGTAAACCTTCCTCAGTCGTCACAATTTTCCGAAATACAGTCGACCTTAGAGAAAATTGCGCCAGAAATATTTCGGAAAGGAAATTCTGCGCTGCTCTCTTTCCGCATGTTTCATTCAACTCAAAAAGTGTACAGTGCGCGGCAAATTTTCCCGCCTTTTCATACCATCCGTTACTTCGTTTAGATCAAACTGAAATGTCCTCATGATCCATTTGACTGATGAATCCGCTCGCCCTTGTCATCCTTGGAGACCCAGGGGCAGTCAGTTGGGGCGTGCTGCCAGGGAAAGTCGAAAAGATGGGGTAAAAATAGGCGAAGAATCGACCTTCCTTCGTCCCCACTGACTGCCCCTGGGTTTTCGAAAATGGCCCTTCTTGGATACGAGCACTGATGTCGGCGCTACTCACCTCGGCCTCGCCTCTTTTGTTATAATTTCTTCTTGGAATAATTGATATAATTGTTATACAAGGTCCCAACAGCTTCCTATTGTCCTACGAATTCAACCCTCACTCGCAAGGGTATTCTCATCCCCGCCAGGGGGTCCAGGGGCCAGAGCTGTAGGACAGAAGTTGATCTAGCCTCGTTCGCAAGCACCGTTGAGGGCCTGGGAACTAGATCCCATGAGACCTTTCGTTTTCTTTCTTTAGTTGAATGTTTGTTGTGAACATGGGAGGAAGCGAGGAGAATTGACTTCGATGAGGGCTTAAATCTCCACAAAATGAGACTGCAGTTCGTCTAGAGGTTTTACAATGACTTTCATCTTCTAGCAATTTCAAGGTAAGTATTTCAACGACGGTATAGGAAAATTTACAAGGTGGCAGTTTGATAATCTCTAACTGCGGCTATATCACGTTACCAATACGTGATCTTGTAATGAGGTTCCTTCGACCAAGATGTTTAATTCACTCGTCGATATAACGACCAAACTCTGTATGTAAATATACTGAACTATACGAACGTAATATTTTTTTTACATGACCGATTTATTTCGTTTCGACCTTCATTTGTCTGATCGAGGTGTTTGTGAGATATAGTGCTTACTAAAATAGTGCTTACTAAGCTTATATAACACGACTCATGTCTATAAATGGGTCGGCTGTTAGCCATGTTACGGTTTTACCATCTTTGTCTTAAGTTTTAGTTGCACTGAATGTAATTTATCAAACTGAAATTCTGCAGGGATCGATACCTCGCCGCGGAAGTGAATTATGCATGATAGCTATTCATAATAAACTATTCCCCGAGGAATATACTTCCGGTTTCGCTTTCTATTCGTCATCAAAGCAACTATTAAACAGTGCAACGCTGAGACCAGTAAGGATTAACATTGCTTGCAGACGTTAGTTGTCTAACAATCAGATGTGTATAAGTAAGAATGAGGTAGCTGAAGAAGTATTGTTGGGCATCAGAACATTGTACAAGTAGCTAAATTTCTTTGTCAATGTTATCCTACACTCCTTTAGAGTCTGACCTCTAGATAAGTCCTTGCAAGCATTTGCTGGCAAATGTAGGATGAAATGTATGGAGTTGTCTTCAGATTCTAGGGCACATTTTAGTGGCCAATACGTTGAGGAATATATATCTGCTGTTAATCATGTAGTTGTGTTTTGATTTTTTGTCATTTTGTCTACAGATAGGTTCTTGTGTTGTCTCTTCATTAAAATGCGTGGAATATTCGTAGAGTGGGGTCACATTCCTTTGCATACAGCCACCTCTCTTTACTTTACAGACTGAGGTGTTGCTGAAATCATATCATAGGAAAATCATACCAGGGATTTAAAATACCGGGTCAGCTTTAAATATGAAAACAACAGTTAATACTGATTTATATGTCAACATGATGGAATGTATTATTTTGTAGACCGAGGGAGATGGTGTGCAAATAGAAAATGGGTAGTGTTCTCTGTAAGCACCGTTGACTGCTATTTCAGAACGCGCTGACTACTCGTGAGATAAATATCATTTTTCAAGATAAAAAAAATTTAAATGAGAAACAATCTTAAAGTTTTACAAGTTTTCTATACCTTTTCATTACCTCTCCAGGCTGAAAAAATTTGGGTTACAACTTGGAAACAAAACAAAAATTGCGAACGAGCAAACTACTCTTGCCGTATTTAAGGTCAGCGGCTTATATCTCATATAAGGCTACATGTAGATCACTTAAAAATACCCTTCTTGTTGCCAAGGAAAACCATGTGATAAACTTCTAGTTATGGTGTTCAGTAAAGTAAATTTCTAAGGATATAGTGACTTTGGCATCAACTAAATGCTTCATATATATGTGTTTGATAACAACCTAAATGATAGGTCCTGTTTTTTGCTTGGATTTCTGAAAATGTTCAGTGCTGCATACTACAGATCATTCTCTGTCCACCTCAAATGTTCGGGAGAACCCTGAATGGGATTCTTTTGAACTTTCCCCTTAAAAGCCAGTGGCAGTGGGAATTTAAAGTGTCATCACCATATCAATGACACATCATCCACATTTTGTACAATTTACAGCATGGCCTAGTGGTTAGAGAGCTGGATTTATAATCCAGAGGTCCCAAGTTCAAATCCTCCTGCCTGTTAGTGGGTTGGATTTGTGTTTGGTGGTCGTGCATTTAACTCTTCCATGTCTTGTATATAGCCAACTGGTCAGTCTCCAATCAGTTGGGATTTTTATTAAGGTTTTAGTTCTATTGACAATATTTGTTTATCAACCTATAGTGTCCCCAGTTAGCACAGCAACTTGTTAAATACCATGACACTGTGAAAGTGATTTATTTTTAAGTATTTATTTGTAGTTGTTTTCACTCTATAAAGTGGCTTGTATGGACACGATAAAAAAGTATTCACAAAGAAACAAAAAACAAACAAAAAAAGAAATATAAACGTATAGTGATAGGGAAGCCATCTTCACATACAATTGCGTTCTTGGTCCCAGAGCTCTCATCTTTTGCAGATGTCTGACAGCAACAGGAGCTCTGAGGAATCGTATGACAGAGCTTTTTCTTATTTGGACGTCAGTTTAAACAATGAAAACATTTTTGGTCAGTCAATATTTTACGTTCCTAAAGTCAAACACTCGTGCAAAGTTTCTTCAGGCTATTGAATGTCTGATTTCTATGCAATTCAAAGATTGTTCTTGTATTTGTATTCTGTACTGTTATCAGATGTTTCTGTGTTTGTAGGTAACACAAAAAAGTTTTAGAGGAAATCTTCCCCCTTAAATAACAATATTTAGGTATGTTTAAACAGAGTTTACAAACAGAAAATCATCCAAATACAGCCCCTACAGTTGCATAAGTTGATTGTAATTTGCATAAAATGTTCAATACATGTCTAGTCAGTACATGTAATGGCTGAATGACTTTTAATTATTTATTATTTGAATGGAATAATTGTTCTTAAGCAGTGAACAACAAAATTTGATCACTTAAGTTTCACTGATATTGGAATTTATTGTAATTTGATTCTCTAGATTTTTAGTTCTCTGCGTTTATAGTTTTATACGATCAATTATTGTCCATTTTTAGTTTTAATGTTTAGAATATACTAGGGCTGTGGATTACCTTTAAACTAGCTGATTAGCTAAGCGTAAACCCCATGTTAAATAAAGTATCATATTGTAATCAGACATGCTTAGCAATTATGACTGTAAAGGTACTGTAAACAAACTAAAGCTTCAATAACTGACTTCTTCCCAACTTTTGAATGAAATACTTCAGCTTCCATAATGCAAAAGTATCAATGCAAGAGCTGTTTTGGCTGTGCAATGAGGCTGAGTACATGCAATGTAAAGTCAACATAGCCAACTTTTGGCTATGCTTGAACAGATTTCTCTAAAAAAGGCAAGAAAGTGAAGGTTCAGGGTTCGGAATGATGCAATTAAATCAAATCTTTGGAATTTGAGAAGTAATGCTCGTTTTGATTATGTCGAAAGATTTGTCCAAAACTTTTTCCACATGTTGGCACTAAAGCAGAAAACCATGCTTCATTGCTCTGAATTTTGGAAGTAGAGTGTTATGTAAATTCCAGAATGTTCAGAACGCCTGCCAGTGCATGCTTCACAACACCTTTCTGTTCTTTGCACCAATTTAAATTTTCTGTTGAAATGTACAGTGCTTTCCGAAAATTACACAAATGAATATGTTCTTTTTAGTAATGTTAAGTTCAGCTTGATGTCAAAATAAAGTTTTTATCATGACTTTTTCTAAGTTGTTTTTTCTTTTCAAATTAGTGGGCTTCAACTGTAAATTGTAATTGGCCTCCATTCCCTTTGAAAGAAAAAGTTTCATATCTTTTCTTTTATCTTAATCCAATTTCTCTTGAAAAATAACATTCTAGCATCAGGTAATTCTACTTGGCTGCAGAATTTGATCAATTTGAAATTTTTCAATTCCTGTTAAGATCTTTTTTAAAATCCTTATTAGCTTCCTCTCAATTCAATTCAGTTGAATTCAGTTTAATTCTGCAGTGGTATTTTATATAATTGAACCAGTTCTTTTTAACCTAAGTGAAGAACAAATTCATATGCATTTATGTTCAACAATGAAATAATAACCTGTTACTAATCGAACCTCAAGGGCCGTAACAGGGCTTATCGGCCCGAGGTTGTGGCAGTACAGAGCTTGCAGCACTTGGTCCTAAATAAATGACTGAGGGTCAATATTCCTCAGTACGGCTCAAGCAAGCTAGGTTAGCAAGTAGTTTATTATATGACATTGGTAGCGTCTTCCAGGTATTCAGTTAGTTGGGGAGAAGCGTGGCAAGGGAAAGCTTTCTCTGGCTGCGCTTCTCTCATATTTTGTCCCTCACTGTTTTGCAGACTGCACCACAACTAACAGGATACCTGGAAGAGGCTATGACACTAGAGCCAAAAATTACATGCCTTATGACTGTTTCCTTGAAACAGTTTGTATGGCAAAATCCTGACCAAGAAAGAACCAATCAGAATGCACAAATGTATCTCAAGATTATCATGCCACAAAATAAAAGCTGTTATTTTTTTCTGCTGCATCTGATCGATTGAAGCCAACAAAGTGCCAATTCCATGTTTTGGAGCAGGAAACTGCAAATTTCATTGTAGCTTCTGGGGACATGGCTTCCAGATTTACTTTTTTATGAATCTTTCAAGTTTCAAATTGGAATTTTGTAATGTACGATGTTTGGCCAGTCATAGACCAGAAAAAATATTTTGGTTTGTTAATTTACGTTAACAAACATGGTGGACAAAAGTGACATGGTGGACAAAGGAAGTTTTTTTTTATGGTAGTTAAAAAAAAGCAAAAAGTTTATATCCTTTCAGGATTCAAGTGTTCAACCCTAAAACGTTCAACATGGCTGTCACAACGTATTGATTTTTTATCCCCTTTTCCATTTATAATACTTTTGCTGGTCATTTCTTCACTGACGCTGGCTCAGATAATTATGGAAGTTCTCACACATGATGTAATCTTGAATAATGAGTAACTTTGCTTTTAGACTGAAGAAGACATTAAGCAGAGACCAAACAGCATGGATGAAGAAAGAAGTTTACTGCTGAAACAATATTGTGATTATCACTCAAACAATAATAATAAAATCCCAGAGGAGTCACTTGTGAAGCAATCCCGGGAATTCCTTGCCTCAGCACAGCCTAAAGACAGATTTATAAATTTAGATGTTTATGGAAATCTGCTGAAACGAATTGCAGAAAATCAAAAAAGCAGTCAAGAAAGCATCTTAAAGATAAAGAGTGGATTTAAAAGCTTGGAGCAATATGGTGTTAACTTGTGGAGGTTCCCGTGGCGCAAAGAGTACCATACTATAAAGGTATGTTTTGTCAGAAAATACTCATACTTCTTAGTATTTCTGGTCGTTCTTATGTAGGAATAAGGCACCTTTAAATTGGACAACGAGTTTAAGATTGAGCACAAGTACGATTTTCACATTTCAAACCAGTGTCGTTTCCAGAGCCCTGGCTCTTTATGTTGTTTTAGGTAGAGAGGGTAGTTCATGGGATGAGATGGGTATGTGATGTGATAATATGAAGCCTGAAAAAACTAAAATTGGAAAGTCACACTCGTTTAGTAGTACATGTACTTGTACTCAAATCTTAAGTCCCTTATTAGCAGTGCTCTTTGGTCACGACTTTTATTTTGTTTCTTCTAGTAGCATAAAATTAAAAGTACTCTGGACATTACAACCCATTGTCATCATGGAAAACTACTAGTACTTCTCCTAGGCAAATACCGTAAATCTTCGAATTAGCGCCCGGGGCGCTTATTTCAAATTTAGGATAAGACGGGGGCGCTTATTTGAGGGGGGCGCTTATTTAATTTTTTCCAAATCGTGGCCTGACATGATCATTTTTTTAATACATCATCTGCACGTAAACACCAACATAAGCTGTTTATTGACATAAAAAGCTGATCCTTAAGTTTAAATCGCGGCACTGTTGGTACTTGACGTGTTCAATATGTTCACAAACTGAAAAAATGTACAAATCTAATACTACATGACGAAAACTATACACCCTTTGTTGTCTCATTACTCGTCCACAAAATGGGGGGAGGGGAGGGGGGCGCTTATTTTAAATTTTGGCCGATAGAAGGGGCGCTTATTCGAAGGGGGCGCTTATTCGAGGGGGGGGGGGGGGGCGGGGCGGGGCGGGGCGCAAATTCGAGGATTTACGGTATCTGAAGTTTGTAAACTGTGAGTTTTAAATGTCGGTCTTTTTATGGTTTTGAGTCAAAGGTGAATTTAACCATAACAGTATCTTGAGTTCAATATACGGAAAAGCCAAATGAACAGGAAAGTGGCAAAAGTGATATCCCCCGTAGTTCTCCAACTGCTTTAACAGAGGCGAACCAAAAGTACTTAACGAACGAGGTGTCTAACAATGAGGCCTTGCGAGGCCGTGGTCTAAGAAAATTTATGAGGAGCCCAAAAGGTTCCTACAGGTGACCATGAAATCGTGGGTGCCCAGCACTCTAGCTTATATGAGAAAAGTACTTTTTTTCAAGTCGCCCAAAGGCAAAAGTTAGTCGCCTGTGGCACCCAGGCACTTCTAGAGCACAGCCCTACCATGAGAAGAAAATCACCATCGTTCGTGACGTTGATAAACGTGCTAAGAAACGTCCAGCATACACCGCGAATGCAGTGTTCTGTTTAGCTTTGATGCATCTGTGAAAGTACGAGATATTTTAATTTTAAAAGCCTTCAGAAAACTTGAACTTGAGTGTAAACGTGTAAGTTATAAAGCGAGATCTTTTTTGAGTGGTAAGAAGTAACTATAGTTTACTTCGAAGGTCGCTTAGCAATGGCCCTATGTAAAGTTCCTCAATAGACTGGTCTAATATATGTATTGTTCTTTGTAACTGCTATGAGACATACAGTACATGCCACAAGCCCGTGCCATCTTTCAAACAAAGAAAATACGTTACGAAGTGTACAAGACGTTCTTAGATGACATTCACGGTTTAAATCAGAGTTTCCTAGGTAGAGAGAGATAGGTATTAATCGCTTATCACAAATTCGAAACATAACTGTTTCTATATTTATTCTGTGCAGCCTTCTGTAAACAAGGACTTTTTATTTCTTCTCTGACAGCTTTACACGGCATTTTTTAAGTGGAACATCGAACAGCAACTTCAAGACACAGAGGCAATTTTTGAGATTTTAAAATCTCTTGGCTACACAGTAAGAGGGCAGCAGGAAGTTTCCAATATAGAACCCGACCGAGATCGTGCGATTTGGATGTCAATGGAGCTCTTCCTAGTTCAGGTGGACTTACAAGTGATCAAGGAGATTATAGATCATTTCCCTGAGAACGAATTTACCTTGAAAGATATTGTTAAGGTAAGGTCTGCAACGCGCGACGTAGAGGAAGCTATTACTCGTCTGCAGGGAAAAGCTCCTAAACGACGGAAACGTGAAGAGCCACGGGGAGATGACGTGTTATCTCATCGGCACGGCACAAAACATTCACACGGTGAACGAATTGACTTCACTCCTTCTGTTGTAGACGCCTCTGCTGACCAAACCACAGACAGAAAGCCAAAGCGTTCCGTGTTGTCAAAGATGACAGACGATGCTGCTGCTGACACGGATGATTCTTCTTCTGGGTCTACAGTTAGCAAGAGGAAGCCTTCTGGTGGCGCTCCTACAGAGTACAAAGTGCCATCCGGAAACACTGGCGAGCGCTATTATTTCAGTATCAACGATCCAGAATTAACTGACCAAGATTTATACGGTGTAAGTCCCGAAGGAAGCCAAACGAACGGCGTGACACAGCATAACGTTGATGCTCGTGACAGAACGTTTCCTGAATCTGGGTCATCCTATGCATCAAAACAGCTAAATCATCACGCAGGTCACAGCACGGTTTTCCAAGGTAGATCACCCAATGAGTTAAACCAGCGTAACTTAGATGAACGTTACAGCACTTTTCCTCAACCTGGGTCATTGCATGAGGCAAAACAGCATCACCAAGATCCACGTTACAGGACGGTGCCTCAAACTGGGTCATCGTACCATTCTGACAACACTGAACGAAGCCAGCATTACCATAGAATGCCTCATTCTGGGCGTCCACCTTACCCTGACGGCACTAAGGAGAGAATGGATTCAGCCATGACAACTTCTCACTCAGTATCACATCACGAGACAGTAACACCATTGCCTTCCACCAGTCAGTATTCTGGTGAACGCAATGCTGGATCATTAAGTGATAACCCAAGGCGACATGCTGTGGTCACTCAGAGTAATGCAGTACTTCCATCAAGTAAAGTTTCATCTGATACTAATGGATATCATTCCAAGAGTTCTTCAAGAACGATGGCACGCGTGCATGGGTCTGCTTCTGGGGTTGCCAGGTATGCTAACGTTCAAGACATCAGCAGCTACTCTGGTCAGAAGTTTACATTGAACGAATCGGATAAACGTATGTCCACAAGTGAAAGTGCGAGACGGCATGACGACAGAGATGAAAACTACGGACCAGCTGGCACTTCTTCCTCTGCACTGATGGAGGTGGAACAAACAGAATATTCTCGTGACGGTCGGAATGATGCTACTTCTTTACGCAACGGGATGGCAGAAGGAGTATATGCAAGACCCACTGCTCAATCAGGAGTTACAGATTTAAACTCCACATCAAGTCATCAGTTAAGTTTTGAGCCTAGCGTTCACCAAGCTGGTAAAGAAGCTAAACAGATCAGTAAGGTGTGCAGTGAACACGGGAGGCAACATGGCAGCGATAGTGTCACTAGAGCACAGGAGGCCACGGGATCTAGAGGTATAACCCCAGGAGAAGCAGTGCCAACCAGGTTGCTCTTTCAAACTGAAAAAAATGTCACGAGTCAGACTGCAGAGAAAAGTGAATGGAGGACCTCAGCACAGAGAGAGCGGGCTCAAAATCCAGCGCACAGCTCAAAAAATGAAGGCGACACTGAAGTATCGCACCAGGGGAAGGCGCCTCACACAGATGTGAAACGTGATGATAATGGTAAATGTGATCAGTGTTTGCTGGAGGGTACGATCATTTGCATACACTGTCACAGAATTGTTTGTAGAAAGTGCAGGCAGATCTATGTGACCGATCTTTGCAGTGCGACTAAAGGTGACCATGTGTTTGCGGATTTGAAAGACAACAAACAGAAGTATACTAAATCTGTTGATTCCAGAGCTTCTTCGACCCAGCCTCATACAAACATGAATGGAGGCTCTGTAAACGAAGATAATAATTGGTCTTGTTTCCGATGCACGTTTCTGAATCCTCCTGATCACACAATATGTGTCATGTGTGCCACAACACGTGGGGTCGGCGCTGTGGAACTAACACAGGCTGGAAGTAGAGTCTGTAGGAATTGTACATATCACAACAAGGAGAACGCCACGGTGTGCAGCACTTGTCACAAGACTTTGGACTTGCATCCTCCTGAGACTTCGGTCTAGAACAGTGTGAATGTTGATGGCAATACTACCCCGAACTCCCAAGGGAACTATTAAAAAATGATTTGAGCTTGCGGGGCTTCGAATTAACGGAGTTTATTCATTTTTCGTTATTACACAGAACAGTTTATATAGTACAGTAAAACAGTGCCTGAGTGAAGGTAATTAGACTTTGTTAGGAAAAAAAACTCTGTGGAATATTTTACAATTGTGACAAATAGTAAAGTTCGCGTAGTCTCCAAGACAGTGCTTGGGTACTAATGGAAGACTTTGTTTGCTTTTGTTTGTAATCAAGGACAGGAATTAGATAGCAGGGTTTTTTTTCACGGTAAATTACTGAAACAATACGAGGAAATCCAAGGGAAATGACTTTTTGTTCCCGCTAACGTTAGCCAACTGTAATAATAGGGACTTTAAGACATGGTATGGCTAGGCTGTAGTACGGCGGTAGATAGTGAAGATCACTTCCGGTGACATCATGACGCGCGTACCAGTACGGCTTTCCCGCCGTAACCTTGCTTTGTACTACGGGAGAGTGCTTGGTTTCACGTACTCTTCACTACGTGAGTATAAGCATGCTGTTTACTTCTCATTTTAACGTTCTTTTCACTGTTTGAACAGCCTAGTTTGAAAGTAAAGTTCTCAATCATAAAAATCAGGTCTAAGATCATTGTTTCTTTGTCATTTGTACAGAAAATTTGAACGATTTTAGCACCTACCGCGAGATGATCAATTCAGTCGTATTAGTATCGGGCCGAACAGCCGTTTATAAGAAAGCTTCGTATGTCCTGATCTGAGCTATAATTGTTTATTACTGTTTAAAATGTATTTTATTATAATCGAAAGTTTTGTATTTTCGGGCTTATCACGTAATCGTTATACGAACAACCTGTCCGTGTTGAAATCGAGCTTTTTTATATCAGAGTTTATATTTTGTTTTGTGGTTGGAATTACAGGCGGTTCTATCAAGTTCTAAAAGGCAAATCTGAGTTCTGGGAGGTGTAAGACGGATACAGGAGAAGGAAATCATTGTCATTAATCAAGCCTATTTCGTATGAAAGTAGAATGATCTCTGGTTTCCTTGAAAGTAGTCATTTTTGTAAAGACACGTAGAGACTGCACATACCTTTTCCGTACAACAAAATCTTAATCATTTGAGTTTGGCGGGTACAACACCGTTGTCAGCCTAGTCCCTCACGGCCAAAGTAGCCGTAGTAGCACCTCGCCGTAGCGTATCTTAAAGTCCCTAATAGTAACAGTACCACGGTCTGTACAATATGTTATTTTTTATTGATCAGCGACAATTGTTTTCGTAATCATTGAGTTAAATGTACAATTAGTAGCAAAACGAATGTGATTTGTGCATGAACTTGAAAAGTTATACTCTTTTTTGTTTCGAAAGGACCGTTACGTAATATATCAAATACGAAAGATCGTGTTTGACATTATTTCCAAACACCGAGTAGTGAGTTGAAAATACGACGCACAGCGGAGTATTTTTGACTAACTTTAAGTTGTTTGGTAAAGTGGTCAAACACTGTCTTGAGTGTTTGATATATCTTCTCAACCGAGAATAAACCTAAGGAGAAAGCGGAGAAATAGAACCTAAGAATCTACTGTAATTAAGGTCAGATATCCAAACACTGTCACAGTCGTGATATCCTTTTGTAAACTTAATGAATTATTAATGAGGTTGAGAATTAATTTTTTCAAGGTGTTTCAGAAGGCTTAATCTGAGCAATCTGATAACTGTATAGAGAATTTGCGTCATAATTGTGTGTACTAGTTAGGAGGTTGACAAGTTAACGATTAACAATGATAAAATGGGATTCCGAGTTAGCCTATTTTTTTTTTTTTGTATCTGCATCAATAATTATACAGGTGGCTGTCCCTGTCTATTAACAGCAGTTCTGTAATGTAACATTTGTAAATTTGTAGTTCAGACTGGTAACAGTGTTTCTGTTATGGTTTTAAAAGTAGTTGTAGAAGGAAAAGAATGGAACATTTCGTCTTATCAGAATAAAATGTAGTTCGTGTTTTGTAGAGGAAGGCCGTTTTCGTTCCCGTCAGTGAGGTCACCAAGTCACGTGACAACCATCAAAAGGCTTCTTGAAAACTGCAGTTGTTACTTCTAATACAGCAGGTCATGAAAGTGATTGCTGAATGGTGTACTATTGCTTAACATAAAAGTAAATAATTATAAGAAGAACAAAACTTAGAGTATTCATGAGATCATGCAGCTGTAAAAGGTCCGTTTTAAAATAGCAAGAAGAATAAAGGGTGCGATGTAGAGGGGGGTACCCCTCCTTCTCTAGATAGGTTCATTACGCGTCCACCTGCTAGTCAACTACTTTGGGACGTTTCCCATAACCTTTAAAACTAAGTCGATATCTCCGAACTCCGTGATATTCCATGTTGTTGTTTGCTTTTGTTCCAAACGAAGTCTTGTGCAAAACGCTTAGTAATAAGTAATTGGACCGAGTGGAGTACAATTCAGGGAGTAATGGCGCAGGTAATTTCAAAATCAGACGAGCGCGGCCGATTTGAAAATTACGAGCACGATTTGAATTGTACGACACGGGTGTGATTAATTATTAATCTTATCGACAACAAATTTCTAAATTAAAAAGCATCAGTGGGAACTCCTTTTGAGCATAAAAGTCAGTAACGCTTTCCTGAAGTTTTAAAAACTGTAGGAAACGTTAACAAGGAGGCCAGCGCGAGTAATTGACGTGCAAACCGCGTAGGTGTCCTCAGATATCCAACAGGCGATTTCCATGGTGGGATCATTTGACTACACTACCAGAACCTTTCACTTTTTTCTCACTTTTTCTTCTGCTAATTAGGGCAATTGTCGTTTAAACGCACTTGGCATTCGGAATAGTAATTGGACGGAGTGGAATACAATTCAGGGAGTAATCGCGCGAGTACTCGCGTGATTACTTCCCTAATAATACACATGAAAAAATTACTCGATTCTGATTGGCTATGAGCAGTGCAGTTCAAGTGTAACACCAATGCAAAAAGTGCAACATCAGTGCAAAAAGTGTAACACCAGTGCAAATTACACATCGAAATTCTGGATTATGATTGACTGAAAGACAATAGGAACTTTTCTAAGAAAATGATATCACGTAAAATGATGACGAAAATTTTGTGCTGAAACTTTGAAAAAATTTTTCTCAAATGAGAAAAAATGGCTTCAAGAAAGATCTTCCAGCACTACCTCCGCGCGAGTTTTTTCATGTTTATATTATTAATAAGTAATCATACGGTTTTTGTCGTTCAATTTGGAGTTAATTTGCAATTGTGAGTTTTTCAAAAAGCTGAAATTACACTCGCCTAAGCGGCTCGTGCAATTTCATCTTTTTGAAAAACATCACTCGTGCAAATTAATTCCAAATTGAACTCGAAACCGTATGATTACCTATACAAATAGGCGTGCAGAGAACCAATCACGATCGAGTTTTTTGTTATAGATACGATTGACAGAGAAAGTAGTTTGATTTGCATGATAATAAACACGTCATTCTTACATCACATGTTTTTCACGAAGTCTGCATCAAGCCCGAGGAAGAAGAACAGTTGAATCCCTGTGCTCCACAAGGTGCCAAGCGGAAGCACCTATAGGTTAAGCGTGGCCAAGTGAACGCAGTGATTTTGCACCAAGACTTCTCTGGGTAGACTTGCTAAATATCAGGCCGGGGAAAAGGGTAATTTCGTATTAAAATTTTAACTTGGCACCGGGGTTCAGGAGAATAAAACAAAAGAAATTATTTCTTCCTCATACTTGGTGGAATTTCTTTTCTTTTATTTCTCGGAGCCAAGTTAAAATTTTCAGTGATCGAAATTACCCTATTGTGCTTAGTTCAAACTCCCTGTGTGACGAAGGGAGACCGGACACGTGAAAGTGATGTAAGATTAAACCCAGGCTTCCTACAGTGGATGGCCAAAAGGTAATGATTAATTGCTAAGCGCAGTTGCCGAAAGCTTTTCTGGGTACTTGAGCCTACATAAATACGTCAAGGTGGCCGAACACAGTTTTCGCGCGCGCTGTTGCTAATGCAATTCAGCGCGCGCACAATGATTACAAAAACAGATGCCGTTGATACAGCAATCATTTTATTTGCTCAATTGCTATTTTTCGTCGTAATTGAACGCAGTGTGTTGATGGTTTCAGTCTTTTATTACAGAGGTATGTTTGAAAGGTAACGATGCAAAGAACTCAGCGATTCTCGGATTTTTCTTTGTTATCAAAAGAAAGGTCAAAAGAATCCAGTTAAATGCAACGCATGCGTATTAAGTCGAATGCGGAACAGCTTTCTCGGAAATACGCCTATTTCTCGAGTACCACTCATTAGAATTTCACGAAATTAGGCACGAAAATACGTTAGGAAATAAGTAACTGGAATACCGAAACAAATTTGAACTTTAACAAAGGAAATTCTAGATATTCCAGTGAACCTTCAATAAGGAATAATTATAGTTCTCTCTGTTAAATTATTATCAAAATAGTGTTAACTTGTGAGCATCGTTACAAGCTTGTTGCATGCAAATTACAAAGAAAATCTAACGGCTAAATTTTCTGCAAATAAACAAAAGCAATTTTAAAGGCCTGTTTTTATTTATTCATGTTGCCATGGCAACGGCACATACATGAGCTTAACTATAAATAAAAAAAAACAAAGTTTGTGTTGTCAACTTGCTTGTTGCAATTTTTGGCGACCCAATGATCAAGGGTTTTAGAGAAAAAGGCGAATGAAACACAGGTATCAAACACTGCGTTCAGCCACCTTAAGTCGTGTGCAGTTCCGAGACCTTGAAATATCTTGACATGTCAACCCCACACGCGCTTGCTTGATAGTCGCTATATTCGAAATATTGAGCAGATATGGTAGGTTAAGGCGGAAAATGGCCATGCGGTCGGCTTGTCATCTCTCCTTGACAATTTATCAGGGATATAGTGAACAAGAGACTTAGGATAAAACCAAGTGAAAACTGCTTCAAACGTTGGATTCTTTATTAAAGAACACCCAAAGAGAATGTCAAGAGAAAACAAGATTATTTAATCAGCCAATCAACTGGCTATAGAATAGTAGCAAACTGACGTTGTTATCTATAAAACCTGATAAAGAATCGAAGAATCGATCGCTATCATTATAAAACAACCCAGCATCCCTCATCATTACAAAGTTCATGACTCATTACGTACTGCATGTACCCATAATTTTCTATCTACCAAGTTAATTCTTCATTCTCCAAACGTGAAGCCTGAATCATCCATTTTCCAGCTGCTTTTGTCTCTGTTTCTAAAAGAATTCCTGATGAGAACATTTTCGTTTGAAAAGTGGTTTGGTTTGCAGGAGAAAGTGAAAGTGCAAGTCAAGTTCATTTTCAACAGAATGGTTTTAATCAGGACTCGTTTTGAAATAGAAGCAAACACATCAACACGAAAATGGCGTTGTTCTTCACGTTATGTAGCAGGAAAAAAGCGTGAAAATTCACTATCACACTTTGCAAATAGATCAGTTACAAGACCTGCTTGTAAACTGATATCGACATAATACTTCAGTAACAAAAGAAGATTGCGGAAGACAACCAATATATACTAGTCGACGAATTAAAACAACTGGCACAGAAGTGGGTTTACCGCGAAGGAAAACAAATCCGGCAAAGTGATCCTTGGGTAATCTTCGGACGACATCGGATAATCTTCGGACCACTTCAAGTTATTGCTTTCTACGCGGAACAAAATTTTGGCGCTTAACCGTTTCGCATGCAAGTTCAAAAATGTTAATGATCTCGTCAATGATGTTACTTTTAAGAATTTCACAATCGCTGCTTGTTGACAATTTTCCAATCCTTGTCCGTTTTCTAGGAAGTGTAAAAGTTCAGGAGAAGATTCATCATAACATCCTTCACTTAAACAGGTTAGAGTGTCTACTATGTTCTACCTCGGGCATGTAGATCGGTATAAACCTTGTTCGCTATAGCATGTAAATACGTCACTAATTCAATTTCAAACCGTCAACAGCTTGTACGCCCGATAGCGAGGCTTGAGAAAATAAAACAGTAACATCGGACCGAGGCTCACATGAAAAAACGAAATCAATTCCAGACTTGTTTTTGAAGTTCTTTAAGGTAAAACGGAAGAAAACAAAGCTTTACATTTACTATTCTTTACAAAATTCATTGCATCTGCATCATAGCGAACATAGTTTACAACGGACAAAAATCTGAATCAAAGTTACGCCCAGATTAAACAAGACGTCACCAATTGCTAATAGACTTCATACACTACTGCGTATGAGCACGAACAGTTATCTAAACCTGACTTTCAATGAAAACCTTGTTTGTTTCGTATTCGGAGAACTAAGAAATTTTAAGCTGTTTCGCGGTTTACCTAACTTGCCAGACGAGACAAAAATATATTACAGGAGGAAAAAAAAATCTTCTATCTCTACTATTTTCATAAAGTACAAAATTCAGCGGCAATCGCAACATGTGCCACTACTTCTTCTTATCAAAAGCCGCGAGGAAAGTTAACTATACAAAGGTCCTTAAAATTACAATTTATGTACAGATATCCAAATTTTGCCCTTCACTTTCACTATAAAACAACCCCACAAAAGTCCCTGTTCACAACAGACTGTTTCGCAATAAAATATCACATAAAACTATTTCTTTGTATAAAATATAATTACGGATAAATTCTGTATATTAAGTTAAGTTGACTAGCGTCATTTGCTATCGATATTGTCCAAATACTGTTTGGTGAGTTTTTCCATATCCTCAGGGCTAATGCCGCTCTTTAGCGTCCTTCGAGCTGCAACAAAAACAAAACAATAAGTGAAATGATCAAAAGGCTTTTAACTGGTATAGGATCACCGGCTCTTCCACTGCAGCCTATTCTTTCTATCTGGACTAAATTCCGTTGCAGTCTACTTCAAAGAATTGAGTGGTACGGCTAAACGACTTTCTCTAGTTGGTGAATTCAATTTCCATATTCTCCTATCTTGTCTGTTTGTAAGTGAACTGAAGTTGCAAAGAGAACATAGACATTGATCACTTAACGTGCGAACCCTAGACCCAACCCCTGCCTGCCACTTTAAGACAAAAACCATCTTTCTCCTTTCCCGTCTAAAGAAAATTCATTCCCCGCA
>NC_138154.1:3984280-4026780 GCF_964199315.1 Orbicella franksi | reverse complement strand
ATTTTACCGCAAAACAGGCACACAAACAAGAAATAAATTGTGGTATACGGGCTCATTCGTTATTTTGGAGACAATCTTTGGATAGGAACGGAACAAGTATGGCTGGGCAGGACAAAATGAACAATTCATTCTCATTGAAGAAATTAGGACCAAAAATAACAGATGCTGTAATGGGATAAAAAATCCCTTTCATTGCCGTTATTTGAGGAACAAGACTAGCGGGAATTTTACTGGCGTTTTTCAGCGCCCCGTGGAGGGCTTTTTCTTATTTTAGTTTTCTTGGCCAGCCATCACCAATCAAATGATCGATGGATCAGGTTTGCTCAAGAGCTTGTATTTTGTTCTATCACGTACCCTGGAGCAGCGATGTAACGCGCCCAAATCACTGTAAAAATCCGACGAGTTGGGAAACTTCTCCATCACCATACAACACAAGTGATACAATAACGACTGCTTATGGACAGTGTCTTTCACTTCCGGTACTTTAGCAAGGTAATCTAGTTGAAATCCCTTTACCTACAACAAAAACAAGAATGTTCGTATTCTCCCCATCAAAAAATAATGAACAGCCATTAAAAAATACTATCAGAGGGTGATTCATAACTTAACGATACACAAACACCATTTAACTAAGCCTTCTTCAGTTATTATCGATCAATGATAGTTCGACCTCACGTCATTTACCAACTAACAGCTACAAGCTCGTCTCCACAAACCTTCTTCCCATTTAAAAAGTTTCCTATGGCAAGCAGTGTAGCCAAGATGTGCTTAAACGTTTCGTTATTGTGAAGTTCCTGGACTGATTCCTTCAAGTCCATCAAGGGCTCTGCTACCTCCTGTGAATGAAGCAAAGTTGTTACGTTAAGAATGTGACGAGCAGATCTTGAAACTATGAAACACACTTTAAACTCTACTTCTAACTAACATTCACGCACGATCAGAGACGAAGATTCCGGCAAACATTTCGTAGAAGCATTCGGAAGGTTTCCGAGTTTCATTAATAAATCAAAAACTAGCACTAGTACTAGCGAATCCTTCGAAGGCAGATACAACAGCACGACGTCATAGGGAAACATGATACTTGAGAACGTTACTCAGAAAAGAATCGCGGGCCCGAAGGATGCTCCCACCCACGATTTTGATAAAAGATCCTTGCTTTACTTTCCCGCCTTTGCATTATAAGTTGTTTTACACATTACACAGATCAAAGTACAGATGTCACGACTGCCGAGTGTCTCACCCTTTCCAGCTGATCATAGTCAAGTTTAAAGGACCACAGATGAAGCCGAGGAGCCAGCTCGTTAATGGATGACATTGTGAGTAGAAACTGCTCGGCTGTTCCAAGAGGCACGTCAGGGTTTGACATTTGCGCTTCCTGTATCTTGGTCTTCTCTTCTGGTGTTGGCTGCAACTGCAGCAATTTCTACAAGAACGGCAAAAAATAGTTAAATAAAACGAATCTGGCTTCTGAGCTACTGTTTCATGCATCACATGCATGCTTTAAAGCCCCCCAGCGCTCCACCATGCAAATGTTAGATCACGTGGTTTGAAACGTCAAGCGTTTTTTATATTCATCTACAGATTTATATGCCATTTGCAAAACAGGAAAGCCTACTGGGAACGAATGTTGTCGGTCACATGGAAGAGAGGTGCAAAATGACGTTTGAGTGGGTTTGGTTGAAGTTGAACAAACGACAAGTTTACATTCTAGACAAGCATTATCTTCAGAACGTAGGTATGATTTTTTAAAGCCTTTATGAATTAACAATAAAGTTCAAAGTTACTTGTGATAATAGATTGTTCGTGGCTAGTCTTGCTCAGCTCGTTTAGTCCCGGCCAAGGGACTCATCAGAGACCTTTCTGCTTGGCAAACTCGTTGGGCCTCGCGCTCAAAGTCCCGTTCGCTAACAAAATGATGACAGTAATCTCGCCTTATATCGCATAAGGATTAATAAGGATTACTTTATTAATTAACCAGTTTAAAAATTTGTTACGCGGTGTTTGCCACACAACACGTCCGTCCAATTTTGTTCGCCACGCAACAGAACAACCCGAAAGAGACTATGTACACTTACATCAATTCCTTCTCTGTCAATGACAGCGCTGTCCATTCCTAGAATAGCCTGCTTCAAAGCTCTGATAGGAGGTAACTTGGTCAAACCAATGTTGATGGCTTGAGATCGCTTCATTTCCAGAACAACTATTTCTTTTTTCTTGTCTTTGTCTTCGCCTTCACACTTCTGCAATCGAACAAGCGAATGAACCGTGAAATAAAATGCATGCAATCATCAATCCCAGTTTCCCAACTAGGAAATAAGGCCTTTTCTATGCATTCAATATCTGGGTTTAATTTAAAAGATAAGGAAGTCTATTAGCTGAAATTCACCATTCAAGTAATCTTTTTTCCTGTTACAGTGTAGGATAATTAGTAGTTCACGCTTTGCAAATAGCTCACCGATATGCCTCCAGCTAGTTAAGATTCTTAATTATGTGTCATTCATTTAAAATAACTGTCTTAGATAAAGGTCCGCATTCTCAAGAGTTATTCAACTTCAAATGTTTTGAGACTATGGAAAAAAGCCACGTTTAAGCAGTGAAACTCTACTATTAGCGTTAGTTTAGATTCGAACTAAACATTGTTTAAGGATAACCAACTCCTGAAAAAAAGTAAGAATATGCGCTAGCAACAAAGTCTACTATAGGTTGGGTTGGGTCAAGATATCAAATTGATTTTCAAGATTTGAATATCATGCCGACAAAAAAAAGTTAAGGATTTTCACAACAATCATATGCACAAAACGCAAGCAATCTGTAATCAGAAAACCACTAAAAATAGTTGCGTTACCTTAATTTTTGCTGTGGTTTTGTTCTCAAACAAGTGCTCCAGTTTCTTGGTGTCAATGTCAACGGAATCAATACTTCCCCAAATTGTCTTGTTCACACCATTTATAAGAGGCGAGTTCTTAACCTCTTGCCAGAACAAACGCACCAGCTTTTTCTTTGGATTGGCGTCATTCAACGAAGGCGCCTTTGGCGGTCCCGGGGGAGGGGGAGGGGGAACACCACCAGGAGGACCACCAGGGGGTGGAGGAGGAGGTGGAGGCCCCCCAGGAAAGGGAGGGGGTACTGGGATTCCAAACATGGGCACTCCCCCATGAGGATGTGCATCTGTTTCATCTACAGCAGATGATCTAGAATCAAGAAGTTCATCTTCATCGTCTTCTAATTCAGTGAAATTAAAGTCTTTCACAATAAGTTTGCGTTTAAGTATGATCATTTTCTCCCATTCGAGTTCTTTCTGAAGGGCGGCTTCCTCCGCCGCCTTCCTAGCTGCTTCCTCCTCTTGTCGTTTTCGTTCCTCCTCTTGCTTCTTCCGAAGCTCCTCCTGTTTTCTAGCCTCTTCCTCAGCAGCAGGGTCGGGTACCTCTACTGACGGTTGCTTCATAAGACTGGATTTCGCCTTCTCTAGCAAGCCTTCAAATTCACCTTCAGGTACAGAAGACGGCGTTTCGTTCTCCTCGTCGACTTCAATACACCCACTCAATCTTTTCACAGCCTCAGAAACTAAATTATCAACTGCCAGCATATCATTTTGCCTCTGAGTGCCTTCCTCATTGTCTCCTCCCGACAGCAACTGCTGTTTTCTTTCATGAACAGAATCACCCCCTAAAGGTACATTTCCCTCCAAACCTTTCCGATCCATGTCGTCTGTGGACCTCTGTTGTCCGTATAACATAGACAACATCATTTTCTTGTTCGGGAAGCCTGGAAAACCTTCGCAAATACTGGAGCGCTTTTCAGGCTCTGCGACACTCGATCGACGGGCGTCATTGGCTGGGCTACTCGAGCCAGCCCGTCTGTCTGACGGACTAGGAACCTTAATATGATCCTCTGAAATTCGTTCATTTTTGGCGTTGTCGTTGTTTAAATCATCATTACTGGAGCCAAGTTTATCGTCAGTGTCTTCACTCTCGTCACTAGTTCTCTGATCTGAAGATCCATTGTGATCAACATTATTGACTAAGGGTTCACTGTCTGCCCTCTTTACCTCGGCAGTTTTTTTCCTAATCACAGCTGACACATTCATGTCTTTCCTGCGTGGTGTAGATTTTTCTTCCCTTTGCTCTGGAGTATCAGTTTTTTTACTAGACGCCTCAGCTTTTGGTTGTCTCCCAGAATCTTCATGTGCTCGCGATTTTTCTTCTCTATTTCCTCTTGACTTGTGGCTGGTTTGCTCTGGAAATATTGAAAAAAATAGTTATCAATGCACAAAAACAAAGTACGAAATTCAGAGAAACTCTCCTAACAGTCGTGTTATGAACAAAATTTATTGTTATACCTGCCAACTCAAACACGTTTTCCGATTGCAGAACGTGTCACGTATCATGGTTCAAAACTCAAAACTGTTTCCCTTTTTAAAAACAATGTTCTTTCCCTGATCGCTACCAGTCTAGTTCGAGCACATACATAAAGACAGTCTTTTGTTGACATTGTAAAATACAAAGATCCAATAAAACGAAACAATCTAAGTTGAAATCTCACCCTCGGCTTGTGGCTCGTCAAACTTGAATCTCCTCCGGGGTAGGGTGGGTGAACTCCTGGGGGAGGGGCGTGGGGATGAGCGAGGTGATCGTTGTCTGCCGTTAGTAGGTGAAGACACTTCTAAGTTACTCCTGTCAATCGAGTTGTTTTTACTGTCAGCTCTTTGCCTGCTTCTCTCGGTTCTAGTGGGGGCTGGAGGTTCTTCCTGCTCTGGCTCGGCTATACCAAGAGCAGCTCGTCTGGCTGCACGGCGCTCCCTGAACAAAACACGAATCACATAAAGTTAGGTAACATCTGAAGGAATTACATCACTGTCTAACTTTGAATAAAGTATCCGTAAAAACACCTCTACAATAGAATACAGACACCTCCCTGCTACGGACAGCTGGCAGAGACTCGGTAACATCTATTTGTTTTCTTCAAAACAGTGTCTGCAATACTTACAACGTACACCACAAAACTATACCTCGTTATTACAAACAGAAGTCTGTACAAATAAATTTCGGAGTGTTTTTTTTCATTTCTTTAAGTAAACGTTCTTCACTCAGTTTCACTGTACTACATAACATACATTGTCAATAACGTGTTTTTAGGCCCGGGTAAAACTTGAAACTTCATACGAGACGAACTAAACTGAGCGAATTAAGTTGATGATAAGTTCGACGTTGGACGCTACTGTGTTCGTCCGACTAAATTTAGATCCACCACAACGTTCTATCCGTCTGCTTCTAAATCGGAATTAAGTTTGACGTTTGACTCAACGGTCGAACTTCACCGTTTCGATCGACTCAAATTGTGATTTAGTTATCTCATGTGAAGTTCAACGTCTGGCCTGGGCCTTAGTGAACACATCTGAAAAGTGGACACTTGCACTAATTTTTATTTCCATCTCCTTCTACAAAGCCCAGTAGACAACCCTCTGAGATGGTCTCTGTACCTTTCAAAGAAATAGCCCATTTTCAGATTGTCACTGGCAAACTGGCTCACTGCTGCCAACCAAAACTGCACGCTCAATCAATTCTCGGAGTGGTGATCACAAATGTCTCATTTCCTTAAAGTGCATTAATTACTACATCTAATATGTCCTTATGATGCCACACATACTTTCTCGCCAGCCGATTTCTGGTTTTCTCGTCCAGTTCAGACTCTGTTGATGATGATGGCGTTGTACTAGCAGATGTTTTGACAGGCGAGGCTGGAGGCTCCACTTTCACAGCTGTTCCTACATTAGGTGCACTAGCGACTTTGTGTATAGAGCCCTCTCTGAGTTTTGCCCCTGGAGGTGCCAAGAGGCTACCCTTTGTGACGGATGACACATCAATTTGGCTGACAGAGTTGTGTCTCCGACTGCGTCTTCTGTCACCTACCATGTCCAACACAAAGTAGTTTAGACTCACGGGCTGTTTTGTTACACTTGTCATAACGGAGTTTTTGTTGATAACATCTGAAACTCCTGTTGCAGTTTTGATCAAAGTGCAGTTTCTTTTATCAGTATCAACAAAGCAATATCCAGAAAGGAGATTAGCCAACGAACAAACACACAATCCGTCTGTGCTCGCAAGCTAACAAGTGAAGGAAATCAATAAACCAAGTACGTACTAAGATGGTTTTGTCGCGATCTAACACCAAACTCTCAGAGACAATATAGAAATAAAGCAACGATAGTATGTAAGGAGAAAACATATTTGAAGAGGTGAAAACAGAAAAGTCGCTCTATAATACTTGACGCTTGTTAAATACCAGTTGAAAAATGACAACTAAGTATATTGTACTCAACAAACCTTACCTGTGGCATGAGATGTTGTTCTTTTTCGTTGTCTAAAGAGGAAAGAAAACAGAAATTTATTCTGGCAAATGATATCACTAGATCATAGAAATAAATGAAAAATAGTGGTTTGATTTTCAATGTACACTCAAACCTCTCCTTACTGACACCTCTATAATATAGAATCCTCTATATTACAGACAGTTAACTTAGTCCCAGCAAAAACCAGTATACAAATAATCTCTTGCTCTACAATACACACACCTCCATAATAGGGACACTCAGATCTACTCCTTTGGTGTCTGTATTCGAGGTTAAAATGTAGTGCAGAAGTTGTTTTATACCTTATCGATGGAGAGGTTCCAAATGCCGGGAATTCTTCGTCGCCATCTTCAATTCGGAGCGCCGTCTAAAAAATACATTGCAGATGTAGATATTTAGTTATAAACCCAGCAATAACTGTAAACTACTGCATAGAATTCTTCACAGTAAATTACTGCAAAAGGTACAGGAGATACAGTGTACACAATGGCCACCCTGGGGACAAGGGAAAGTGGCTGTTGTAGCGTGGTGACCATTATGGGGAGGTAAGGGTGCAACACGACACCAGGGGTCAATTCAATAAAGAAATTACACTTGTAGTTTTTACAAGTGTAATTTGCACGTGTAAAGTCCGGCTTGTAAATACAAGGATTCAATAAAAGTATTTTCCACACTGGAATTTACACGTGTATCACGAGCCAGGATACAAGTGTAAATGACAATTGTAGCCTTACAATGGTAAAATCCACTTGAACGCACATCTATTTTTACAAATGCAAATTTTAATATCTCTGCTACACTTTCAAAAGAAGAAGAAACTTCCCTCGAAATTCCCTTGGATTTTGGATGTCAAAAAGCCATCTTTCTTCAAAATGTTTACGTTGGCCGATAATTTGACATCTCAGGAGCTTCGTTGAGTTCCTCTTCACCAGAGGACGACATGTTTTGATGCTCCAATATCTGTTTTACAAGGCATACTCAATGTTTACAAGTGACATGCAACTTGTACGTTGTACTTGTGATTTTCAAGTTGGACTCTTGTAAAAATACAAGTCGGACTCTTGTAAAAGTTTTATTAAATTTGATTCTTACCATCTTTTACATGTGTAGCGCTACACCTGTAATTACAAGTCGGACACTTGTAACCTGGACTTGTAACAATTTTCACTAAACTCGTTTTTGTCTGCGCTTGTAAAAACAATGGTCCAACTTGTAGATTACAAGTGTAAAAGTTTTAAATTGAAGTGTAAATTGACCCCGTTTATTTGTGGGGGTGCAACATTTTTATCATTTAAAAAACTGCTCATTGAAGCATATAAAAACACATTGCTTTTGATAATTTAAACTTAGTTTGTCAACCTCTTCAGCATTTTCACTGTTGTCCTTGACCACATTCCATACGCAAACCGATGCTTAAAGCCACAACATAGTTCAAAATTTAAACATAGGCATAATTTCATTTCTAACAGTACTTTTAAGACGCGATGACCTTCCCCTTAGAAACATGTCTTTCTGATTGCCTTATTGAAACCACGGCAACCAACTCTGTTGGTTTAACATTAATTAACATACCTTTACACAAGTGTTTGTTACAGTTCTCATTAATTCATACTTACATGTACTTATGAAACAAACGTAGCAAGGTGTACAAAAATGTGTACCTCATAAATATTAAATTGCTCCACCAAATCAATATTTGTTCCCTGCCGTTTCTGATGCATCTGAAAATGGACAGAAAACATTTTTAAACTCATGCATGTGTGTGTGTATGGGAGGCACAGTGGCCTCATGGATAGTGTGCTTGTCTCTGGATTGAGCGGTCTGGGTTCGAGCCCTGGCCGGGGATATTGCGTTGTGTTCTTGGGCAAGACACTTTACTCTCACAGTGCCTCTCTCTACCCAGGTGTATAAATGGGTACTGGTGAACTTAATGCTGGGGGTAACCCTGCGATGGACTAGCATCCCATCCAGGAGGGAGTAGAAATACTCCTAGTTGCCTGATGCTATAGAAACTGGGATAAGCTCTGGCCTGGTGGGCCACTTGGCTCGTATGCAGACTCTTATTTGCCTATGTGTGTGTATTACTACATGTTCTCAACAGATTAAACACTACTGAGTGGAATGCAGCTGTATGATATATCAATTGTGATACTTGACTTCTTACCTTTATAATTTGTTCCATGCCTTGTTCTTCTAGTGCATCAGTTATGTCATAAAACCCATCTTGGTTTGGTGTGGCATACAAAACCTGGAGAGCATTACACAACACTTCATTGATCGCAGTGCCATACAAATAACAAGTAATAACTGATAACCTGTCTCCTAGCCTGCATAGCAAGCTCTCCATAGGAGAGGGCAAACAAACAAAGTCTGGTCATGCAGAAATCGGGAAGGAGGAAAAAATTGATTGGTCAGGGGTGGAGGGAGGCGAGTCTCCCAAAGAGCTACCCCTAACATCCTTGGTTTGTGGGAGGGGGGCAGCAGTCGATAGGGGGTTGCCTGTCAGGGTGAAGTACAGAAGTAGATCGTGGGACTGCTACAGTAGTTATGAAGGCCTGTCAGGACCCCTGAACAAGCTGGCAAGTAGAGGCTATGGCTGTTCTGCAGAGGGCTAATCACTGTCTCAGACTCAATTTTTGACTACAGAGACCAGAGGCCTTATGCATCCCATGGCGCAACACAGATGGATAAAGATGATGATGGAACTGATAAAGTACAAGAATTTGGTGTTGATTAAATAAGCTACCCCTCCTTAACTGTGCTAAGCTTAAACCCCAATGGGCCTTAAAGATGTATGGTAAATGTCCTTTATTTTGGGACTAACTAAATGCGCTACTGTATTGATACAACCTAATGCAACTTCAATAATGATACTGACTATAACTAAAGAACCAAACTAAATCATGTACCCAAGTAATACCTGAACATATGTATGGCGTGACAAGGTCAATACAAACAGTAAAGAGTACATACCTTATTAATGAGTGTCATGGCATAAATAAGAACCTCTTCATCTGCTTGGGTTTCTTTATCTGTCATAATTCCTATGACTTCAGCCCATTCCCTGACACCTACACACACAAACAATCTCCTTTGTCATGAATGGCTACAGCACAGAAAGTCAATTAAAACAACAAGATTGCTGCTGTAATCTCCTTTCAGTGACAGTCCTCTCAGTTTACCCTCATCCTTGTTCACCTTGATTTATTTAATAGCATGAGTAGTAAACTGTTGGACTGCTGTTTTATCATGCAAAACATTCGCCTTGCGAAAAATCCGAATAAAAGAAGCCTGGCCATATGCTGGTGGTTTCCTTGGCAAGTAAATAACTAACCCACCAACACAAAAATTAAGATATCCAAGATGAAAATTGAACTAGCGTGAGGACTGTATTGGGGGAATATTGGTAAAGTTCTATTTTTGCAATGTCCATAAACCTGAACTGAACAAGCTACAATTCAATAATTAAAAGTAATTATTACAATGGTATTTTTACAACTCTGCTGGTAGTTAATTTAATATATTCCTGTGATCTACTCTCAGTAAACATGCATGCCAATGTTAAGCATTTACAGGTCCAAATTCAGACCACTTGCGAAACCAATAAGAATTCTCCATTTCATCTTGGACTAGTTTGACATGTAATTATAGAGTACATATATGTTATTTACCGGCTGAGAGGTCCGTATGGTGAAAAACTGTGACTGAGGTCTTGAAAATGCTGCCCGAGGCCGCAGGCCGAGGGCAGCATTTTCAAGCCCAAAGTCACAGTTTTTCACCATACGGACCTCCCAGCCGGCAAATAACATGTTTATTTTTTTCCTGCAGTAAATTAGTTTTACAGATTACAAATGGGTTTGTTTACGTAACTCTAGCTTGTCATTGAATCGGCTTGCGCGCCGTCTACTAACAATTTGTAAAAAGTCTCGGCAATGAGCGAGTAACTCAGATAGTAGACAAAGAAAGCTGTATTAAAAACAGATTTTTTTCGAACTACTTTGTGTTAGTTGCATTTATTTCACCAGTTATAAAGTTCTCCAATATTGTTTTTGCGGTGTGAAATTTTGTGCAAAGTTTAACGTTTTACTACAAAAACAATTTCTGTCAGTCGTTGCTTTTGAAATCACTTCGTCACTTTTCTACCGTAAATTGAATGGCAGAAAGCAAGGAAATTCAGTAAGTGTATTCCACAGAAATTCTTCTAAATACAGCAATGATCAGAGAGGTAAACTCGACTGAAATTGACTCAAATTTTACAGCAAGAGAAACACAGGATTACGCGCCATTACAGCTCCAAGCTACAAACAATTAAGCAAACTCTCACAACTTCAAAACACTCAATTGAATTTACTTACAGTCACTTTCCTTGCCATTTTAAAGTGAACGGAGATAAACTTGCGTTGACTAATCGTCGATGGATGTGTAAAAAAGGCAAAAGACTGATGATTACTGCTAACTTTTGGGAGCGAAATTTAGGCAGCGGGAAAAAACCCGGCCCGTGGGCCGTACTGTAAAAAGCTGGACCGGTCAAGGATTCCGGCCCACTCAGATGCTTGAGAAAAAAATAAATGCAAACTATGTAATAAGCTAACAAAATCACAGCATGTCTTGTACAGTGACTGACCAGAACGTAGTATGATTGCCCACCAAGGAACAAATAAACTAGTTCTCGATCATGTTATGTTCTTTTCTGAGTCTGCCAAATAATGGCTAAGCTTCTATCTCAGTGCTGGTAACAGGCAACCAACATGTACAGAAAATTATAGCTGGCAATCTGGTTTCAGAACTGTACAGCAAATATAACCATTTGAGGAAACGTAAAATCTGATGTGCATTAAATCAACTAGATTTTCAAAACACTATTTCTGAACCAAAAACAATTAACGAATCAGAATTTTCATTGACTGTAGATCAACAATGGTACAAATCAAAACTTGTTTTAAGACTGTCTCTCTAGTTCCAGAGAAATGCATAGTTTTGATGATCTGCTCTGTTTTCCTAAGTCTTAGGAAGTCAGCACAGAACTCTCAAACTTGCATCTGCCCAGAGAAAGCAAATCAGACACAGCAGGGGGTCTGGCGGAGTGTTCTCCAGAAAATTTAGAAAAATTCAAGTGCCTCAGACGTTTTGCTTGATTCTTAGTGAAAATATGTCTCTTGAAGGTGCTTTGGTGGCAAATCTTCACCTCAGAATGAAATATTTCAATCAAAAACTTAAATGCACGAGAAATAATATTGTTTCAGTGTGAGAGCATAAGATTGCATTTGTTTGCACAGGTCTCTGGCTCAACACACGAGACTAAAGATCTTTGTCTGCAACTTAATTAAAGTTCAACAAAAATAAAACATGTGACCACTGTAGCATTGTAGTTAGCATCAGAGCACTGCAATATGAAAAAGAACTAGGATAACATACATCTGGCAATAAATGTTAATTTGACAACTGCTATTAGTTTTCCAAGGTATCTTTTCCATACCTTGATTGCTATCCACTGTTTGAATGGCATCATACAGCACCCTAGAGTTTGATTCTGTGTACTCCACAAACACAAGCAGCAGTTTAAGTGCAGTCTTCCCTACGAGACGGAACTGTAGCAAGACAAAAAAATGCAGAGTTAATATTAAGATTTGTACATGGATGCATATTAACTAGAAATGTCCACACTGTGTGGTCCTATCATGTCAGATGAAAAGGGTTTGATTGCACCATTACAATAGCTTACCCTGGAAGCTGTGAGTGAATATAACCATTGGATTGTGTCGCTGTGGTTGATAACTCCATTCATTCCATCAACGTACAGCATTATCTGACCAATAGCTATCAATAAGAAAGTTAATAAGAATTTTGTTTACAAATCTTTAAACCCTGTTGAATCTTATTCATTTTATTCATTCCAGCATCTTAATTTGTCAGTATTTATAATAAACAGCTTGATAACATTATTCCTTGGTCAAAACTACAAGATAGGGCCCAGCTGCATTGGACACATTTTTGTTTATAATTTTTGCAAAACTATCTGTTATCAGTTCTACTATCAGTTCTATTCAACCTTATAGGGATGCAACTTTTTGTTTCACCAAATTTGTCAACCCTTGCTATGATTCACAAGTACCATCGTACCACCTCAGAGCAGGACTAATTTTTGCTAAGTATAAACACTAACAGAAACGTCAATAAATTTTAACAAAAACATCAACTCAATTGTCTGGCTGCGACAAAGGGTATTTAGTTTCTTAATACGCGATTGACATTTTTTGGTTAGCAAATAAATAATACACTGTTCACAGCCTCTCTATTTACGCACGCAAAAGAAAAAGCAAGCGAAACAAGCATGAAGTACGTGGGGGTGGGGGGTGGGGTTTGCGAGCGAAACGTGCAAGAAGAATAGCGAGACAGTAGACATCTTTGGAAAAAAGTGGACTTATTAGATTCCTCATCCTGTTATCACCCTGTTATTAACAGCTCTGCCCCTTGACCAATTAATCAAATTGGACCAATAAAATTTGAGCAGTAAATTGCTTGTTTAATTTGATTAAGTATCAGTTTGCAAACAACAACACATACATGCATTCAGGTGTTGAGAATGTCGTCCCAGACGACTTCTTCAACTCCATCAAAAAGCTGATAAAAGGGGAGAAAGCAGAGATCAAGCGGTCCTTCTGATTTTTGTAGGATATGTGTTTGTTCTCTTGCTATTTGCTTGGGAATCTTGGCAAGACATCTTACATATTTGCATAGAATTTATTCCGAAGGTGTTACACAGTGTGGTACTCTTCAGCTACAATGAACATGACACAATTGTTTAGTGGAGAATCTTCATTCTATATCATGTTTTGGAACTTTACATCCAAAATGTCTTTGGCTGTCGTCCCGAAAACAAGCTTGTATTTTGCTTCTCCAATCTGATGAAGCATGTCGTCAAAACGATGACAAAACGATGTTGACAAAACGATGGAAGGAATCCTAACTTGTTTTATTTGTTCTTTCATGATGCTTCTGAGTTGCAAAACAATGACAACAACAACATGCACACCATTTACATTTCTCTTGCTGTTGCGTAGAGTTGATATGTCAGACTTCCCTCAAAACCGGTCGGCAAAATTACAACAACGTCTTCCGACCAAAGAAGATCAACAGCAGCCTCTTCCTGTTCATCTTTGAGCAAAGAAACATTGAAATTTCTCTTAGCAGGATTCTATTTTTAAAAACAACCGCTCTATTACGAATCACAGCATGTGCCAGTGAGAACAATTGCTGCAAGCCGCAACAGCACCTGGATGCAATCATGATTGGCCATTGTCAAGATGATGACAGTTTTGTCGCCTTTCAACTGATGGGAATTTTCATTCCTGGAGAAAAATGGGGAATTCACTTTTTTCCAAAGATGTCGACAGCCCCTGTATTTATCTTGGTCCTGACCACCTACCCAGTCAAGTCTTCTGTTTTGCACTGGTATCCAGTTTTCTCATGATTCTGTCTGCACGTTCAACGATCGAATAAACATACCAGAAAATAGAGGGCTCTGAACAGTCTAAATAAATTGTTGATTTTGGACACTATTGCCAAATAAAAATTTGATGGAAACACTTGGGATTTTTGGTAAAACCTGGCACATTTTGTTAGCTTGGTGACGATGGGCCCATGATACATATGATATCTTTAAATTTTCTTGTTGATTTATACCATTTGGATCGCATGCTGGGATGAATTCTGCAATAAATTGTGAAGTTATTTCCCTACCTCTAAGGATATAATTCTGATAGTTTTGATCAGCATCTTGTCCAACTGATATCAGTGCACTTAACCCATCAGAGTTTACAAACTCATGCACAAGATCCTTATCATCCTGAGAAACAGAAGTAATTAACACAACATCAAAATCACAAATCTCCTAACTGTGGCCCACTGGTTCATACCACTTGTGTAATTCTTATGAGGAGAATTTGGTTCAACAGGTCCAAGGTTAATCTCTGAAATGATCATTTCCTAATTCTTCTCACTTGCCTGCTAAATAAAAATAAACTGATGGAGAGAAGCTATGTATTAATCAAATTTAATATATAGATTTAGCCAAGCCTAAAAGAAGAATTCCTGATTATAAAAACTAAACATGATTTTGAGACAGAAAACCACAATATACTGGCGGCTAGTTGAGAGAAAAATATATTTTTGTATTGGGCTTGCTGCCAATATATTGTGGTATTTCTGTCTCAAAATCGCATTTAGTTTTGTATCATGATTTAACCATTCTTTGAGAATACTAAACAAAAAAGTGACACTTCTTTTGATTAAAATATACAATCCTAGTATGCACAAAGAATTGCCAATGATACCAGCACACAATGAAGTTTTCTGTTCGCCGGCGAGTTACTTGAATATTTCAACTTTCAAGCTGCAACTTCCTTTCAGAAACTCAAAGAAATTCATTCAGTGTATGAAAGTGAAGTTTTCCAAAGAATCGAGCAAAGAGAAAGCCAGAGTATTTACACAAATTAATCTTTATTCAAACTCAAAAACGTTTCAAAAATGATTTCGTCATTTTGCGTCAGCTAGCTCGTGTAACTCACAAACTGACAAACTGGCCATTCATTGTTGTAAAGTTCTGAGCAGGTCATGAAATTTGAAGCATATGTAAGGAACCAATTTTCAGTGCAGTAAAGTGAAACAACAATACTGAATACTGTAAAATATTGCCATCTCTCTTGTAAGCAAGACTAAAGGGCTGGCCCCAGTTGTTCAAAGGCTGGGTAATGCTATCCACCTTTCAAACAACCCAGCATGATCGTGATACCTATAAGTTAACCTGGCTTGAGCCTGCAATCCAGTCGAAAACTTGTACCTGGACAGCAGTCAACTTCAAAAAATGTGTGACCTCAATGAGCTCTAAAGATTAGCTGCGATATGGTCATGTGATACTGGTCAGCGGATACCTTGTTTTGACAGGTGTCATTTGAATGTTGTAAACCTGCCCCTCCTAAGCTCTAAGGGAAAAGCCTTGGGAACTAGATTGTTGAAGATTGACATTTCACATTGATTTACATGAAGGGGGCGTGAGGGAAGTATGGACGTACAGATGTACAGACACATGACAACTAATATTTTTTAGATCAGTGGGTTACCAAATTCCAGTAAAAATGAAATAATGCTGTCAAAAAGTTCTATATTTACACAGTAGCAAAACTAGTACAGTGTATGTTAAGCAACTTCTGTTGACTGAAACTTGTAAATGTTAAATGGTTAACTACCCGGGGTATTGCTAATTCATAGAGAGTTAACGTTTTTCTTTGCCCTGTTTGTGAATGTCAACAAATTGGTGCATAAATCAGTCTAGCTGGTTTCTATAGATAAGGTCGTTAATCTACATCAGTTTTAGTATTTTCATTGAATAAGCACCTACCAAGGTTACACTTGGTAAATTTACAACCTCAAAAATACGTACTTGAAATATTTGCTTCAGGGAAAACAAAGCTCTCCTTAGCTCTCTTCCTGATGCTGCAAGCAGTTTTGCTGTAAGACAAAAAAATCTCAGTCATTTAACTGGAGTTAGTCAGGCAAAATACCTGTCACTTTACACTAAATGGCTGAAATTTTGAATGTTGCTTGGTCCTTTTTGCAACATTCTAGCAATTTGTGGGTTTGTCCTTACCACAGAAATGTGAATGGAATGGTAAATGAAACCTGTTTCCTCTTATATATTAACTAAACCATTTTGCTTGAAGAGGTCACGTCTTGTGGTTCACATTTGCTGCAGACATGCCTGTGACATACAGTAGCCATGCCACCAGAACTGCTGGGACATAGCACCAGCATACAGGAACAATCTGACTTTGGCATGCCTGCAACTTTTAGAATCCCTTTTCACTGCTGGAATCTTTGCGGAATTTATTTGGTTTCAAATCTGCAGACGTGCCTCGTTCATCATCTCTGCAAGGTGGCCATCTCTTATTTTGGACATAATTTGGAATTCTCACTTAGTTCACATGCTATCATACTATGAAGATGCATTGTATAATTGTTTTCAAAAGCACTTTACTGCACACTGTCCCTTCCCATACACACATGTAAAATAACGTTCTTGATTTACTGGCCCAGCATTCTTTAGCCTTGTGAGATAATTTTTGTGCTAACTTGAACAGTAAAAAAATATTACATATTTCATTCACTTTATTTGATGTATAAAATAAGTCCAAAGCTGACCTTAATCATTTAATTATTTCATTCATGGCTAACATCTTCAGATCATGATTAGCATCCTAATCACAAGGTTTACTGATCTGTCAAAGATCGCTCCTTCAAAGCCTGCTCAGTTCTCTATGGATTAAAATGGCTCATTACTGGCCGCAAAACATCGCATATCAGGCCGTACCTCTTACAGAAGTCTACTAACCATAACAAAGCGTCAAATGTTCTCTTAAAGCATATAATTATTAAAAAAACCACAATCAATTAATTATTATAAATGATTGTTTTGTTATAACAAATGGTGATCAATTTGTCTTACGTAAATTCTACTGAAAATTATTTTTCTCAATTAATATTTAGTATACAAGTTGTTCTGTTCTTGTTTAGGAATTCCACGACGCTACATTATCAATTACAAGAATACCTACTGCTTGGAAACGAACTCTCCATCAAATTCATTCACTAGACAAATTAATTAAATTCAACCTGGCTAGATTCAGCAAATAAATGTTCTTAGATGAGACAAAGTGTATAAAGTAGATTTCAATGAGGCAGTGGGAAAATTTTGATTTGCCTATTAGACAGAGATGATTCACAACTGCAGGGCTCTCTAACAAGACTTGATATCTATCTTAATTCCCAAAATATTTAACCTTTTTATTTAACTTCAGGTTATCAAATTCTTTTACGACTGTAATTGCCAAGCATCAATTTCAACTTTGTTCTCCAATCCATCTTGACTTCAGGACCTTTAGATATTTTGTGAAAACCACTGAGAGTATATACCATGTTCTATATTGACCCAAGGTATGATGTATCAAGTGTTTTATCTTCTCAAAATTTAACCTGCACACATAACACAATGTCATGGCATTTATAACAGCTTAAATGATCACTTGATGAAAGATGAATACTAAACCTTGTCCTTAATTAACAATAATATTTTAAATTTGGTAATTTTCATGTCTTTAGGTACAAAGTTGGCAAAAGCGTTTGGAACATATAAGAGAATAATTAAATAGTACTGCAGTTTTGTACTAAACTGACCATAACAAAAACTGTGTATGTCTGGGAAATTTATTTACAATTAGTCTTAAAGTAGCATGTGAAAACGTGAGGTTTGTTTGTTACATGCAC
Source organism: Orbicella franksi (assembly GCF_964199315.1). NCBI lineage: Eukaryota > Metazoa > Cnidaria > Anthozoa > Scleractinia > Merulinidae > Orbicella > Orbicella franksi. The sequence goes on along the minus strand of NC_138154.1, from coordinate 4,009,112 downwards.
TCACTAATCCACAATAACATAAAATATTCATAATTTTACTTCCAGTAATTCATGGATTAATGGTCTATAGTAACTAAATTATCTTTAAAAATATCCAAGCTTAATATTTCCTTTATCAAGAGAATGAAATTAGAGAAAATTGGACAGGTTTCCTCGACAACAAATTCTATTTTGGCTGTATAATCTCTAATCGAGCGATAATGCATACCTATACATTTTGAACATTTAACTAAAATTATACATGATTTACATTTGGCAAATTTTCATTCTTTGCAACAAAAACAACTTCAACTTCCGACTTAAGGCTGTAAAGTAACTGTTCTTTCTAAGAATACCAATGATTACTGACTTCGTACATGTTATATATCATCATACTGTATTTGACCCAAACAGTGTCTGATAACCTTGGCCTGTAAAATGCCGGTAAATTAACGAAACTCAAATAACACGATCAAACCAAGTACAAGCATTTTCTCGTTTTGCCCCAAAGCACAGAGCCAACAGAAAAATTGAGAGCAAAAGATGGGAATGTTATTGAAACTTTCCAGAGGAAAAGAAAAGAAAAATAAACAAAACACCGACATTCACAATAATCTTTCAGACTGTACATAGAAAAACAGTCTTTTAATTTGTTCAAGGCTTGTTAATATCTCACTGGATTGGCAATATAAGGCAACGTTGGATTAATTTTTACACACACACGCATGATAAACAAGCTCATTGTTATCATCCCAAATAACAAGAGCCATAGTTAAATATGGTCCGTCATGTTTCGGGTGAGTAACCATCAAAAGAAATGTTGAACAAAACCCCGAAAATGGCCTGATTTCCATTATAACCACAAAAGGAAGCAGACGTAAAAAGACAAATTTGGAACGCTTCCCTAAAACTGGTCTTCCGTAGAAATTCCCAAGGTAATTTTCAGCGACTTTTCATCTTTACAAAATTAGCTCAATGCCGGAGCCGCTACTGGATGAAATCAGCATGATGCTGAAATGAACAACACGAAATCTACCCGACACATTTCGAACTTGACAGTGTTCCTTTCCAGTGCAGAGATAAAGCGTTCTTCTGATACACACTGGACAAGATCTGAAGTCACGAATAGCCAAATCTCACGCACAGGAGTAATTCTAAACGCTCAAAGTAAATAAGCCGCGAGTAAACCGATCGTTCAACCAAACCAAGATTACAAACCTATTTTTATGCAAATCGCTGCACAAAACAGTAACGCGCTGAGAGAAAACTGTTTCGTGCAAGGCAGAACAGGACGGTTAGGACTGACAAAAAAAGCAGTTTTACGGTTTCTTTATTTGTTTGATCGCAAAACTAAGAGCTACGAGCGGAAATCGCAAAATTCTAACTAGCCGTCTGTTGACTTATTGACCCAAATAAGCTGGCAAATAGTAACATAACCGGGCTACTTGAAATGCCAGCATGCTGTACGAACGGCAAGCCACCATTAGTAAAGTAACATTGCGTCTTGTAGTGCTGATGTATTGTTATCGCATTTAAGCCAAAACAACCCACTCCAAACATTATACTGAAGAGCATAAGGCACGCAAAATGTAGCTGAAGCCATAATAAATATCGGGCTTTCACAACAGTTGGCAAGGCATTTGTGTGTGTTCGAGAAAATCCGTGCGGATCAGACGGTTTAGTTTAGACACAGTTCAGATTATAAATCACTCTCCCTGCTTCCCCCTGGACATGAATAGCTAATAAATCATATTTTGCATTCAAACATGAGCTCATACAGTGAAACCGCCGAAAAACAACACGAGATAACCTAAAAGTAGGCGATGTTTTAATACTTGACTTACCGATACAGTTGTGAACCCGAACGGAAAGGGCCGTCCGCAAAATTATTGTGTTTTTGCGACTACAAAAGAAAACAGGAATTGAGTTAACAGCAGAATAAAGCAAAGTGAAACTCCATCAAGAGAATGAAACGGTGGGTTTAGAGGTAATTACGGCTTCGTAAACATATAAGCTTACAGTCAGATTAAAATGTTCTCGAACCTGTCTAAAAAACCTTCCAACAAATCGGCTTGCTCTTCCAGCGAGCTCTCCAGATCTAAATAACATCCATTGTGGGACAGCTGTAGCGCCACATCGTCAATCTGAACAGCAAAGTCAAGCACGTCAATGAAACAAATTCAGACAGACACTAGTAACGACAAAACAAAATTTCAGCTGAAGCGAGAGCAACGCTATAAACAATAACATAACACTCACATTGTGCGGCGCATTTAGCAGCCGGTGGAGTCCAGCGATTTGTTGAAAAAGTGGTATATTCAAGTGGAATGTGTACGTCGGAGGCCGTGTAGGTTCAGGAAAATTTGTGCTTGCAAAAGGATCTGTGTCATCTAAATACTGAACTTTACAAGTTAACGCCATTTTGACGGAAGAGTCTGTGGAGCTACCGGGCGCATGCGCACTCGGGGTTTCTCTTTTATCCCGAGCTCGTTGCGGGGGAGTCCTGTCACGTGACCATAAATCTCGGCGTTGTGAGAATGAGCGTGAATTATTCTTGAAATCCCCCATGGTAAGTATACAGCCAGTGCAGTCATAATCCACGCTACCTAGATACGATTCCTTTCGCGTGAAAACGTCTTTGTCACGCTCAAACGCGTGAGCTGCCCGTCAGATTTCTCCATGCTCGAAACTGAAGCTCCTTTCTACGAGACGTAAAGTGAAATGACAACACGAGGGAAACCCGAGCCGGTCACCCGGGTTGGCTGTCACGAATTGAATTGGACATTATTACGCCAGCCAATTAGTTTTCATTGGTGTGTTTTCCGCGGGCCTCTCTAACTGGCTCGGAGCTATATCAAAACACTTGTGACGTCATTGCTGTCATAACCTGTGTCCTGTACATTTCCGCTGCCTCTCTCGTTCACCGACTTCAATAAATCCCCAATCACTGGACCCTGGCCTTAATACACGCGCGCAAACCACACACAACCCTAAAACAGACATTCAAGCAGATTGTTTCGCCCATGAAGGTGAAAATTCTGGGATATTTCCAATCCAGAAGACTGGCCGATTAGCCTAATCAAAAAACAACACAGCCCAGCGAACACAATGGGTTTAATCATGAAAAGAATTTGAGGAATGTTGGAAATGTTTGGTTGGGCTCGTGGCTGACGGCAATGCGACCCAAATTCGGTTCAAAAAATAACTCCGCGTCCAAAACACAGATAATCATTTTACACAAACTTCCTCCAGCTGTTTTATGGTAGTTCTTTTAATTACTGAAAAAAAAAAACCTTAAAACATGTTTAACTAATCCTTTAGCTCATAATTTTTTAAGATAAGGAAAGTTTAAACTGTGACGTCATTCTTCTCTCGTTAGTCAAAGGGAGATTAAAACATGATTGAAACTTTCATAAAAGATACGCAAATATACAGTTTATTTATTTGAACGATCGAATAAAAACTATAAACACGGCAAAAATAAATAAATTCAGGACGAGATTACGCTTCAATTTGAGTTACCAGAAATTTTTTATACACGTAAAATATAACGAGAAATCACTGGAGTAAAAACATGCGGGAAAAATCTTCAAATCGGATGTTGTCTGTGACAGTTCCACAAGAACTGCATTAGATCGAGGAACACTCTCCAAGGAAAACTTACAAGAGAACAAAAAGATAGTCTCAAACGTTCACGCAGGGTTCGTTTTGGAAGGGATTAACTGGTGGAAACGCGAAAATTTATTTATCAGTTGGCGACCTATCGGTTTGACCCTATAAACAAGGTTTTTTATAGACCCCTCTGCTAAATATAGAGCCTGTCAGCTCAATGAACAGCACTTCAACGATTTCCCAGATGAAAAGTGAGAGATGGTTAATGTTTGCTGAATATGGCCACTTACAAATCTGTAATATCGAACTTATATCACGCCCGTTAGATAACCTTATATAAGGGTCTTTTAACGGACCACTTAAAAATAACTTCGAGGACTGAGCGTGAGGTTTTAATTAGGGCAAAGCAGTTTTAACATAACATTTCTTTTGAGTGCTCGAGATTTTAGCGGATGAAGGTTTTTCGTCTGACAGCACTTAACCTCGGTGAAACTTTGACTCGGAAAGTATATATACCGGATCAGGTTTAAATATCTAGGCTATAGTACGTAGAAAATGTATAAAATATGGTTTAAAATTTACGAGAGAATGACAGCAATTCAAATTAGCGTTTCTCCAGAATGTTCCGCTTAATCGCTGTAGGTTTTTTCGCTAATGTTATGAATTCCTCAAGCTCCAGACGACCAGAAAATTAGCCATAACAGTACCAAGGTGAAACCAACTTTCAACGCCAGAGGCTTTTGCGCTCGTCACAGGCACAAACGTTTTTGAACGATCTAAACAACTTTCTATCCGCTTTAATTTCATTTAGCAGATGTGCTGGTCGACATTTTATTGATGTTGTTCTTAAACTTCGTTTGACACAATCTGAAACAGAAATGAAAACAAAGTTTGTGAACCCTTTTTCGTAAAATGTCCGGCCTTTTCTTACCAAAGAATATTTAATTGCTGCTTTGTTTCATCAAACCGGCGACAACTGTTGCAAAGCAAATGTGAACTGGATATATAAGGCTGTGAACTGAATAGTTTCAAGATAGTAAAAGCGGACAGTTCAGAAATACACAGGAATTTGGCATATCTACAGGAGACAGACAGTACGGAATGCGTAAAATGAACTACTATGATTTGTAAAAAAAAATTTGTCAAGAGGTTGCCAGGCAGAATTTGTACGTGCCCGTGTACGTCTTAATCAGTATGAACAGACATGTACAAAATAGCTTAATTACCCTTCTGTAAAAGAATACGTCAAGCTGTAATTTAACCAAATTTAATAACCGAATGGAAAGCGTGCGCCGACTGCACGGGGATGCCGTGAAAAGCGCGGGAAAATTCGCGTGACTAGAATCATGCACGCTTGGTTTTGGGCGGGAAACTTAATGAGCGTCGTTTATTTTAGGAAATCCTCGAAGACAAGTTGATTGATTGGTTCAGGAAAGCGCGTTGCACGAGCTTGACGAACCAATGAGGACGCTCAGCTGAAAGTTAATTTCGTTTCTCTACGTCTCAGGTCCCAGCTCAGGCCCCGTGCACACTACGCCGGAGAAATTTGAAAAAGGAAGCTTATTTCTACGGTTAGGCCTACCGTCCACACTAATCCGTCACGGAAACGGAGCTTTTCGAAAACGCTCTTCAAACCGGTGGAATTTGAAAACACTGGCTTGTGTTTAAGTGTGGACAGAAAACATTTTGAAAACGGAGCTTTTCGAAAACGGTGACATATCGCTAATCATATGATTTCCTTGGCCGAGTTTTCTTCAAGCACAAATCCAAAGTGACCGGTGATTGTTGTGTTTTCAAATTCCTCCGGCGTAGCGGAGACAGTAAACAACTCTGGCGTTTTTATGTAGGCAGTGCTCTGAAAACTGGAATACGTGGTAGGGATTTATTTTCTTTACTTCTCTACCAAAACTCTTCGAGGCGATTGTCATCGAGGAAGAGAAACTCGCAGGTAACAATTAATTCCACTATACGCTGCCATGCTCCAAAACTTCGCTAACATTTCGCAGCCAATAAACGCTACTTCTCTGAGTTGCAGCGCCATGTTCCGAGTTCTTTAATACATCATTCTTGTTAGTCCCTTGTATTTAAATGTTATTCACAAACGACCCAGTGAAGGTTTTCATTTGACACCAGGGAAGAATGCGCTATTTCACAGGACTGCATCACTCAGTGATTGCATCTTGCTCTGTCCGCCGTCAATCCATGGAATAAACCAATCTCGCTCCAAGCAACAAAATCACAAGTCTGTTGTGGGTTTAGGTTTGAATCTCCTGGCTGATCGTTCACTTGATCTGTATCGGAAATGATTTCCATGAATCGTGAACACGAATCCTCCAAGCTCAAATGTGAACACGCTGTTTGCTTTGGGAATCACTGAAAGACAAAATAAAACACCTTTCGTTTAGTTAATTGTCTTCATTGTAATACCAACAACAAATTATTCCGTACAAAATACAATCACTGCATTTGCAGTGACCGCTTTTTCGCGCTTCAGTAAGTACACTTTAGAAACTTTGAGGCTTGATGACTAAATTTTTAAGAACGTGCTAAGATTTAAGTATTAATTAAGAACTTTATTTGTTTCATATTTGTTTCATATTTCATTATGTGAGGGGAGTTGAAATTAATTTTTGCTTGATGAGAGGGGGAGTATGACTTAGTTTCGGGGCATATTTCACCCATTTCCCCCCCCCCCCTCACCCTCCAGGTAATTATTGCACAGTCCCTTAGTTATTTTTCAAACTGCAGGCGAAGAAAATGTTCTAATTCTAAACGTTTTTGCTTGAAAAGAGGTTGGGCGGAATAACATGGCTGGTAAACAGTCCTACATTTTGGCATTTGAAACCAAACTTCACAAATATTCACCGACTGACTTAAGGCAAATTTCAGCTAGTTTTCTATAATTCACTGCTGGATTTTACTTTTTTAGAGCCACATGGCGAACTAGAAACACAATATTCCTTGTGAAAACTGATTGCTTTTCCTTTGTCACGGAATATGGAGAGCATTTAGCATCAATGTCACTAACTTCTGTAGGATACACGAGACAGCGTGTAACCAAACTTGAAGCGATTTATCGAAACAACTGAAAACTCTCTCGTACATCAGCTAAAAAATGAATTTGTGAGCTGCATCTCGCCTTGAAGATTTGAGATCGCCTCAGCATTGCCTGGAATAGCTTGACCTTGTCCTTTTTAAGAAGTTCACAAAATCTGTTTGACTTCAAGTCTAAAAATACACCATATTGTTGTATATTTTCAAACCCAACTGATGACTTCACAAATAAGTATACAAACGAAGACATTGATATTTTCAAAAACAACAGTTCGCACAAATCCGAAATAATAGTCTTTATATTTTCTCGAGTGCCTGATAAGATTAGAAATAGACCTGTTTTCTTTGCAAGCATTAACGCTAAACATTTATGATACTAGAAAAATTTTCGCCGTGAGAAAGAATCTGGTGTTTGCATCACAAGAGCCGGAAATAATCCAGATTTTTATAAACACACGAAAAAAAATTCTCGTTTCACTGGCGGAAATGAGATCAGTTTCCGAGACCGAGTACAGTTTTATTTGTATTGTTATTTTAAAAACACTTCCTAACACAGTCGTGAAAATCGCCTCGCTTACCTTAATTTCTTGCTGTACAAACTTCGCTAGAAATTACGAATAAGAAACCAAGATAAAACGATTTTGGCTAACGTTTAAATATTCGCGATTCACATGCGAGCTTTCTTCCAAGTCAGCTGCACAGAACGTCGCACGAAAATAAAAACGTTCTCGACTTCTGCAATAAGGTCGACAATTAACCCGCTTCAATGCTACAGAGTACACAGACCAGCACAACCACATGTTAGTCAAACTTCAACACGGTATACGTTTCTTTCTGTCATTTAATACCATTCAAACACCCGTGGGAAACTATTTTTGATGACATGATAGAACCGTGAAAAAGGCATTTGTTTTGTAAATTTAATGAAGTGGTTTTAACAACAAAAAATAACTTTATGAGCCATACTGTATCTCTCACTTGTAAATCAAAGAAAAGTTCTCTTTCATAACATTCTTGATCTTCCGAATGGCAATAAATCGTGCAAGACATTTAAAAGTTAAAAAGTTGTGTTCACGGCTACTTGTAAAAACTTTTCCAGTGCATTTTTGTCATTTTGTGCTCAGTTTTATCACAAACCTTTCGTTACAGTCAAATTTCCCCAGCTGTAAATAGACATGACTGTCAATTTGTTTTAACAGATTTGAATTTTGTGCATTCCTGCAACTGGCGCAAACTTTTCCTTATTTCATTTTACACGACATCAGAATGTGAAGTGCAAAGCTAAGTATGTTGTTACAACTGAACGTGAACAGAACAAATATTTCATTCCATTCTGAAAAAGTAGCTTATCAACTGAAAATGAAACTTATCAACTACAAAAACCTCTGAATTTTAAACCTTGGATCTAAGAATCTTGGAGCGTCCCAAATCGGAATTTCAGAATAAAATATTCTTGGCTATCGACGTGCTGGAATTTCAGATTGTTGATATCACATCCACGGCGGGCGAAAAAAAAACCATACACTTGAGTTCTAATCATAAACACTTCAAACACACTCCACTAGCCTTTTCTGGCGTCATTGGTTAAAATGAGCTCAAAACGAAGCGGGAAGTACTAAATTAGCGTGTAATCTTTTAACAATAGAACTTAGCATGAAATAAAACAGCATGTTGAAACAGCGTCAGTATACGTGACGCAGATTTCCGAGCTCCTTGTTTATACAATTAGCTACAATTATCATCTACGTAACTGTGGTTGACTAAGGAAAGAAGTTACGTTTGCACGAAATTTTTGAATTCCTTTGATGCCAGCTTCTGAACGCGTCAACATAGTTTTCTGTAAAAAAACAGACAGTTATGATATAATTTCATCCAACGAAACAATGACCCTATTTCTCCAAACTCTATCGAAATCCATCAATTTTAATTTCTGTTGCTAGGTTTGTCGATGGTTTCGAAATAAATGTAAACTGTTTCTTTCTTTTTTTTTGGACGTCGCAGCTAAAGCTTCATAGAAAACAAACATTAGACTAGAGTCAAACAAAATAACACTTTGAAACTTGTTTAGTTCAAAGGAAGTTATTTAAGGTGCGTTGCTTTTACCGGGCAGAATTTGATAGTCTCTATATAGTTGCTGATTTCTGCCCCTCTGTGTTTTTTTTAATGCATAGTTAAAGGTTCCAATATTGCGACACTCGACAGTTAGTAGAGGGGTGACATACACCGTAAATCCTCGAATTAGCGTCCGAGGCGCTTACTTCAAATTTACGAGAGGCGCTTATTCAAGGGGCGCTTATTCGAGGGGGCGCTTATTCAATTTTTCCCAAATCGTGGCCTGACTTGTTCATGTCTTCGATACATCATCTGCACGTGAACAACAACATAAGCTGTTTATCGACATAAAAGGCTGATCCTAAAGTTTAAATCGCGGCACCATTAGAAATTCACGTGATCACAAACTGAAACAATGTACAAATCTAATACTACACGACGAAAACTATACATCCTTTGCTGTCTCATTACTCGTCCATAAAATAGGGGGAGGGAAGGAGGGCCTTATTCGAGAGGCGGGGGGCACTTATTTTAAATTTTGGCCAACAGGAGGGGTGCTTATGTGAAGGGGGCACTTATTCAAAGGACCATCTCGATAAACAAATAGTGCTATTACAATAGTCGGAGAGTGTTTTCTTGGCTTTAGTTCCTTGATTTTGCTACTGATGAAATCACTAAGACAGAACAAACTCTATGACAATGGCAGAACGAGTTAAAATTCAAATTCAAAACTGAGATAGAGATAGAGATATTTTGTTCAGATAAGTACAACTTACTTTTAAGTTTGTCGTCTTTTGTAATAATCTTGAAGGCATTCTTTGTTTCTTGCAGCAAGATACCACATGTTCCCACGTATGATGGACATTTTGAGCGGCTCACTGTAACAAGAAGAAACAAATTAACACCAAAATAAGTCAAAAACAATTATTTAACATACCCACCCCCCATTTCATTCAAGAAAGACACGTTCTAAGTGGAAAAAAAAAGGTAGGCAAACTTTCAGAATCACGAAATGACTCGTTAGAAATGACTGTACACTTTTTCAAACACCTTTGCAGTTCAGGTAGTCTGGATGCAAAGGTTATGGTAATTCACTGTTACTGAATTGTCTTTGCCAATCAATAACCATTTGGTGTAGGTAATCATACGGTTTCGAGTTGAATTTGGAATTAATTTACATGAGTGATTTTTTCAAAAAGCTGAAATTGCACGAGCAGCTTCCGCAAGTGCTATTTCAGCTTTTTGAAAAACTCATCAGTGCAAATTAATTCCACATTGAACGAGAAAAACCGAATGATTACTTATTAATAACATAAACATGAAAAAATTTGTGTGGAGGAAGTGTCGGAAGATCTTTCTTGAAGCCATTTTTTCTCATTCTTTCAGCCAATCATAATCCAGAATTATGATGTGTAATTTGCGCTGATGTTACACTTTTTGCACCGGTGTTACACTTGAACTGCACTGCTCTCAGCAAGTCAGAATCGAGTAATTTTTTCATGTATATTATTATAGTGATAGAGTCCTCTCAGTGAAGGAAATTTTGATCATGTCAAAGGAACACCAGGGTTCATTTCAGGTAGAAGTAGCAAAAAAAATAGGCAGAGAAACCAGGCTTTAAATCAGAAAAGCCACACTGCACAAGTGTTTGAGTATGTCTCCTAATAATTAAAAGGCATATTATTGCATTGACTGACTAACACATGGAACAGGTACATTGCATTTTCTTCTAGAATCATTACAGAAAATGAGGTATGATAAGTTGTCATTGCAAGTCACAGCTATTGTACACAAAAAAGTAACACGCCATTTAGTAAACTTACCACTGAGAACACATCCATGGTAGTCTGCTCGAAGAAGTTTAGGATACACAACTTTTAAATTACTAATGGAAGAAACAGTTTACATTCTGTTAGACATGAAAGCAGCTAATACATGTGTACAGCAACCTGAGGATTTAAATAAATTGACTTTCCAGGTTGCCTTTTAGGCAAGAGGAGTTAGAACCACTGTATGCTGGCCCAAAGGCCTTCATTAATAGCTGTACTTCATCTGCCAACTAAATGTCAAAAGTTGTCATGACATAATGTTGACAATGTTATGACAACTTTTCCATGAGTTACATGTGATTTGATGAATCAAAATCTGCAAAGTTAAGAGTCGTCAGTTTCCCTACTGATGGATATAGCCATTTATTAAACAACTATGTCAGTTAAGAGAGTCTATAATTAAAGTTAGCCAATCAAATTACTCCACTGCCAGTCCAATATAGTTCTCTAAATATGATCGTACCGGGCAATGTCCCAAATTGCCTCGCACCGTCTCTCTTGAAAATTATCTAGTGGTTTTATGGCTTACATTTCTAAGAGAACTTGCTTTCACATAAAAGATTCTTTTCTTTTTCTTCCAACTCTATTTCTCTTCTGTTCTGCTAACATCAGAATGAGATGTGAGTACATACACCTAGGAAGGTGTAATAATTCTCTTATTATGACCTTCACCCTTGGTCAATAAGATAAAATGTCTCTCTGCCCTCTCCCTCAGTCCCATCACACTTGAAGTTTTCAATCTGTCAATTAAACCTCAATGTCAAAGCCACCATAGTGCACATTACATGGCAAAAAGATATGAATTTATAAGTAGTTTAGGTTAAAAAAAGGTCGGACCTGGATTGATAAAAAAGTACTTCAGTGGATGTGGTACATTTTCACTTGTGCTTTTAAGGCAGGGTCCCAGGCCTCTCAGTTCACTCCCCTTGATCTAAGACTCAACTAGACTGAACCTACTCAACTCTGTAATGCTACGTAGTCAGACAGAATTAAAGAGTTGATGATGGTTGGTATTGAAGGAAATCAAATTTGTTAACTTGCCTGTTTGGAGTTAAGTTTAACAGCTCTTGCATATAGCCTTTCCACAGCTCATGAAGAGGAAGATACATGTCATACCTTACAAATAAAAGTTTGTAATGATGCAATATTAGCAGGTATGTTGATTGCCACAGTACCTGAGGTCTTATTCCAAAATTGGCTGTGGCACATTTCTTGAGTGTCCAAAAATGTCCATACCCACCCCAGAGGGGATCCTCTGAAATTTCAAGGGGGAGGGGTCTGAAGAGTCAACAGTTTTTAAGGAAAGTATGAACCAACACTGGAGTTTTGAGAGGGATTTTCATGGGGGGGGGGGGAGGGGGGGAAGGGTGAGAATCACTTCTGAATCAGGCCACAAAGTTTGTGGGAAGAGTATGGATATTTCTGAAACAACACATGAAATATTACTTTTGGAAAAAATTCAGTAGTTTGTTGATTTGGGAATAACAGTCTCTACTAAAGAAGATCCACAAACAACTTCTTAAGAAGCTCATTAAACAGGTTTGAAAACTGAAAATTAACAAGGAAGATGATAATTTATTTTGTGGCATATTTCATGTGCCTATGGAGAATCTGTTTTGCATTCACTGACAAGAACATAGGTGTATTATTACTGAGGAATTATGAGCCTACTATTAGCTGTTTCATTCTTCAAGACAACAGTGAGGGACGATATCAATTCATCACTGTGCTTTCTTGTCATAATCAGCGTACCCAATTAACAGACCATCATCACTTACCTTTGATTTTTGGGTGAAATCTTGTAAATCCCACGAATCCTTTTCTCTCTTGCAGACATTTCTTTTCTCTTTGGTTTCTTATTGGATTTGTTTTTGTTTCTGTTGAGTTTATCCAGCATCACTGGGTCACGATGCATTTTTTCCAAGTCAGTTTTATTATTCTGTACCATTCTTTCCATAAATGAAGTCACATAGCTCTTAGCTGAGCAGTTTAAAGGCTGTAAACAAATTCATAATTTAATCTATTATTCCAACAGCAAAAACAGGCAAAATTTGGTGTGTGTGGAATACCCCATTGCCAAATACCTTAGTTTGAGTTTAGTTGACCACAGTGGCAGAGTTATCTGTCTACATGGACATTGTACCTACACCCAAACATAGAGACACACCCAATTTTTGGCAACGTTTGATCCAAAGATTCATATTTCATCTTTGAAAGTTAAAAGGTTAATTACCTGAAGGCCAAGTCCTTTCAAGTTATGCTTAACATGGTGTGGAAGGTCGGAATACAGAGCACCTATAAAAGAATAACAAATATAACACAATAATAAAGTATATTATCGTTTGTCTCACGATGTAGTCACTTGAGATGTAGATCGCGATGTTTCAACTGCTTACTGTTAGTCTTCTTCAGGCGATAAGGTCAGCTGTGATTGGTGCATTTCGATCCTCCTATTGTTCCATTGTTCCGGTGAGTAGCTGTTCCCTGAGTGGTCCGCTGTTGTACTGTTCTCCTGTTGTTGTGTTTTTTGATCATGGGCATCCATGCTTCGAAATCAGTGCTTATGACATCATGCTATTAATAAATTGTTCAGAATTCAATATACTGTGAGTTTTTACCCACCAGTCAAGATGCCTTCCAAAACCGTGATAAGGTCTATTACTGTTATTATTATACATTGAGCTCACTATCTCTTTTCTGATTGGCCGAAAGCATTTACTGAATTTTCGAAATCAGTGCTTGTGATGTCATCTAGCTAGTCATGTCATGCATGACTGCAGTGTATGATTTCTAAGGGTAATGATGCCATGTTCGCACGCTTTGTGTCGCTTGCCGTCAGTGAAGAAGCAAAAACATGACTAATTTTTTTTCGTTCAATGTATAATAAATCAATTATTAGAAACAGGGGAAACAGGGAGATCTATGCAGGAGAGGATCAAAGAACACGACAGGGATATACGACTTGCCCACACCCAGACCTCCGCCATTTCTGAACACACCCACGAGACCGGCCACTATCCTATCTGGAATGAGGTCAAGTTTATTGATCGAGAGCCTCACTGGTACACATGTAGGGTCAAGGAAGCTATTCACATAAGACTTCACCCTAATAACATCAACAGGGATAGTGGAATTGAAATTCCTGAAGCATGAATGTCCACGATCAAAAAACACAACAACAGGAGAACGGTACAACAGCGGACCACTGAGACAACAGTTACTCACCGGAACAATGGAACAATAGGAGGATCGAAATGCACCAATCACAGCCAACCTTTGTGATATCAATGATACCGTACAATCAGTTGACCTTATCACCTGAAGAAGACTAACAGTAACCAGTCCAAACGTCGCGATCTACATCTCAAGTGACTACATTGTGAGACAAACGATAATACACTTTATTATTGCATCTACCACGATGAACAACAACAACCTTTTCCTTGACAAATATAACACAATGTCCAACATTGCAGAAATTCATCTTTAATCAATAGCTCTTATATTACAGTTAAGTCTGCAGCCAAATCTTATTTTGTTTCAAAAGGAATAGAAACAAGGCGAATGAGCCAATACAAAGTAGAATTGACCCTCTGTCTTGTTTGTATGTCAAACCCCCGATGACTGTAACAACAGTTATTGGCAAGATAATTAATAAACCTTATTTATAATAAATTCTCCACAAATCCCGACAACTCTTTTAACAGAAGCACATCTATTGCATTAACTCTATGACATTCCCTAAGAAAGCTGCAGTCAGATATATGCAAAATGACTTGCACCATACATGTACTTTATCGTGCATCCCAATAAACCTACAATAGACCATCCATTTCTCTCTGTTTACTGAATGCAACAAATGAATCATCTCTCTTGATATCTCACATGACAAACGCAAAGCTTTTAAGTGAGTTACTATGAGGCAATCATCTAATCTAAGATTAAAGCTTTAGCTCAATCTTGAGGAGTGATAGATGGTAGAAAAGCTCAATAATTAGCCATTTTCAAAAAATTCAAATAATACGAATACTTAAAGTTCTTTTAAAATACATCCTATTTTTATTTTGACTTTCCCTTGTGCGTATTTCGAAGGTCAATGTCAACAGTAATGCAGAAGACTTGAGGTGTACTTGAGTCACTTTAGCGTTTTCTAATGTTAAAATCTGTTCTCGTTCTTATTTGTTCGTTCCGTATCATTATGACGCTGGAAAGACATTACCCTAATACGTTTCTAACATTTGATCAATTGTAAATTAGTATTCGCTACACTATTCTTTACACTTACTGTAAGAAACATCGGCCTCGTTCTTGTCCGCCATGTTGCCTTTCTTCTCGACCCAGTCTCACCTTATTCACGATTGTTCATGTATCTTGTGCGAAGTGTCTCGTCTGCCTTGATTACCTAAGAAAAACATTCGCCCCGCGCCCGCAAGTTACCTCAGAAAAAGCCCCCCCTCCCCCCGCCAACCCCTCATATCCCTGCCCATTTATTAGGCAATGTAAGAGAATTGAATCTAACAAAATTCAAAGTGGCGTGAGCTTGTAAGCAGCGTACAAGTTTGTGGAAAACATCATAGACAAATGCATGGAAATTAATAAACGCAACCAGGAGTCATAATGACGCAACCTATGTAACGCTTTCTAACACAGCTACATCCTTCAAATTTGCGTCATGCAATCCTCTGTTTAGAATTTTTAGTTTGCTATTAATAAATTGTTCAGAATTCAATATACTGTAAATTTTTACCCACCAGTCAAGATGCCTTCCAAAACCGTGACAAGGATTATTGTTATTATTATACATTGAACTCACTATCTCTTTTCTGATTGGCCGAAAGCGTTTACTGAATTTTCGAAATCAGCGCTTATGACGTCATTTAGTTAGTCATGTCATGCATGACCGCGGTGCATGATTTCTACGGGTAGTCATGTCATGTTCGCGCGCTTTGTGTCGCTTGCCGTCAGTGAAGAAGCAAAAACATGACTTCCATTTTTTTTCGTTCAATGTATAATAAATCAATTATTAGATTCGGTTTTTGTGATATCCAGAATAACCGTCTCGGTAAGGGTTATCAGCCGAAGCCGAAGGCTGACGCTGATAACCCGTACCTCGACCTTGATTATTCTGGATATCACAAAAACCTTATCCAATAATTGTTTAGTGTTGTGGGGTCTGTCATGGAGTTACTCAGTTAAACGCGTTGAAGACTACCATGGAGTAGTGTATCTCTTCCTCTTGTGTTCGGTAGGGTTCTCAGTTTATATGCCATTCCATGCTCAGTTGTTGCAGCTCTGATGAACCTTGCCGGACGGTTTCGTGATACAAGAGTTCAAGTGAAACGGAAAGAATCGCAACAAAATACGGTACCGGAGAAACCTCACCTTAGCTTAGCCTAAAGTCGACGAAAAGCGATGATTATTTTTAAATGTGCCGGTTATCCAAAAATTATCATCTTACATTACTGATGTTACAAGTGAAGAGTGATAGCTTTGGACTGGCTTTGGGGTACCCATGAGACAATCGGTAAAAGTTAGAAAAGCCTGCGTAACTAATCCCGGAGTACTGAATTCTCTTGTTATGTCCTGTGAAGGGGAAGAAAAACTTCTGATATTCTACTATCTTGTTCGGTTACGTTACGTTACATTACATAACGGGTTAAGACCTGTCATAAGATAAGCCTTAATTGTGCTAAATCGGCAATTCCCCCTCCCTCCCCCTCTTGTCACAATATTCAGTACGGTTTGCTTTGCCAAGCTCTCTGTGTTGGCCGAAATGTTCAAACCGGGTTACTAGTAACAGGTACTGAAACAGACAAGTCAGTCCAGGTGTGCCTTGATCGGGCTGTTAGCACGGGAAACTTTTGACAGAAGTGTGAGGTGTGGAAATACGTACATTGTAGGATTGCTTTATGAACGCAGAGCCTTAAGGACAATGAGAACTTTCTTGAAAAAAAAGTAAGACAAGTAATAAGAGACAACAAAGTCAAAAGTAGAAATTTTCTCAACATCACTTACAACTTCAAAAAATACCATTTTTACATAAATCAACACAAACGAATTCTGAGGCTTACATCTCGGAATGGTTCAACGCGAGTTTACTGGGGACGAGAGAAATCATCCTTTAAACTGTCTCCTAGTCCCCTCACAAACATTAGCTCTTCTGAGGGAAGTGGCGTAGAAGGTTCACTACGTAAGCTGTTGAAATATTTCCCCTTTGCAAAACAATACAGAAAGGACTTTTTTTACAAAAAAAATGGGTAATATTGTATTGCAGCTCCTTGAGTATTCCGTGTTCGGCATCGTCGGAGAGCCTGGTACCACTTATCGACATAATAGAAAGTGAAAAGGTTAAAATACTGAAGACGAAAGTTAACAAGGAAAGCAAACGAGACAGTCCTGAGCGCAAGAATGCGCAATGGTTTCTGCGCAATTCACAATTATTTATAGCAGCTTCTGTTTGATCGCCTACACATGTCGTCTGTCACTAAAGAAACTGCATGTACAATTCTTTGATCTTCTCGTTTTTGAACCTTGGTATAAAGTTCACTTTCACAATCTCTTCAAAGCCTTCACGACAACTTGGTTCTTCATACGCAGATCTGCAAAATACATGTGTAAAACAAAAATAATTCATTGACAGAAGGCAAAAAGACGTCCCACTATTAGAGAGTTTAAGCATGACGTTTACGGCAGACGGCAAACGGCAAAGATTACCTCTGATTTTTTTTTCTTTTCTTGTAATTCTTAGAAAAAGGTCTTCTACTATTCACCGCAAATACAAATATTTTCAATCTACTGTACAGACAGCTGAAGACCGACGGCATAAGTTTCATTTTTGCCGTTTGCCGTTTGACGTAACGTCATCTATTAATACAGCATCGTGTACGGTGAGACTCTTTTCTGAGACTAAATACTCCGACGACCACACCCTATCTAGTCGCGTTTATATTTTTGCTGCAAGTTATTTTTCTTCGGGCACGCAAGAACGGCTGCGATTTGTCTTTCGCCAGGGCCAACCCCTTGGGTTCGAGCCTTTTCAAATCCCCTCCGGTTAAAACCGACTTTCTCTTACGATCAGGGTGTAGTCTGTGGACAGACTGCACCCTGTCCAGCGACTCGCCCCAGTTGAGGCCAAACCCCTCACACACCCATTTTAGAAAATACACATGACGAGCGCTCGCGTTTGTTCATCAGGTAACCTCAATGAAATGAACTCCAAATCGATAGAAGTTCTGGTTTCCTGATCATTCTTGTAGGTTTCTGACGTAGTGCTATCAATCTCACGTAAAGCAGCGCATGACAGACATTTTTTTCCCAACAGGAATTGTTCCTAAGACCTTTTGCATAAGACGCTGTACCGAATCTTATTTTTTTTTCAAGTACCTTGCGTCACTGACTAACATTTTTCTCATATCGTTCTTATCACATTCGGCCATGTCTTTCCTGACTTACTTGTACTTCACAAAAGCTAAATGTCCAACGTGTTTGTATGAATTGTCCTTATTCGTCATTTCGCGAATCTGCAAAAGATTAAAATCTGATGAGACAGACACGCACACAGCTTTCCAAGGGCTACAATTCAGTATTGCGAGACACTAAGCTTGGGAGGCGCAAGGAAAATAGGGATTTGCTAAGAGTTACCAAACTTCTTGATTTGCTGTGGCTCAGGTGCTAATACACATAAAGGCAAACTTGCCTTATTGTTATGTAGAGCGTGTTCATAGGACACATCAAACACAAAACATCGAGCAGGAATCTTGGCTTGCTTTGCACAATCCACGTATCTGAGAACAACAACGAGAGAGACATGTTAATTTCGATAGTGAGATATTCGAGCGCAATCCAACAAGGAAAAGGCTGGGAGACCAGAAAGTTTGTGTGAACTTGGGCAAAACGAGAAGAGCAAATGCAAGGATTTCCAGTTTGCTTGGTCCAATGAACGCCGGGTGAAAGAAGAGCGAGGATGACATCATCACAAACTGGCTTCCAATAAGAACACTCGTTATATCGTTACCTCTTTCTCACTTCCGTTGTCGGACTCGTGTTGTCAATCACAACGCTCGTACCACGTGACAATGCATCTTTACAAGCAGACACACACTTCTGCCATGAACCCAAAGTATCCTAAAGAAAAGTAAAATACACATGTAACTAAAGCCCCGGCCAAACGATCGCAACATATCAACACAACATATCGTAACATTGTTGGCCCAACATTTGCAAGCTCCGGCCAAACGATCGCAGCATATCAACACAACATATCGCAACTTGCGCGCGTTTGGCCACCCTGTTGCGATGTGTTGCGACATGCAGAAAATCGAACTACTGCGCATGCCCGGGCGCAACATTGTTGCACGAACCTGGCCAAACGAGTGCAACATCATGCAACATCCACAAATGTTGCATGGAAAATTTGACCATGTTCAAATCTGAGCCAACAACATCCAACATGTCCCAACATGTCGCAACAGGGTGGCCAAACGCACGCAACATGTTGCGTCCAACAATATTGCGATATGTTGTGTTGAAATGTTGCGATCGTTTGGCCGGGGCTAAGAAAATTTTAACGCAATTCCTTGAGTACAAATACATATATGTTATTTGCCGGCTTAGGGTCGGTCCGCATAGTGAAAAAGTGTGACCGAGGTCTTGAAAATGCTGCCCGAGGCCGCAGCCCGACGGCAGCATTTTCAAGCCCGAGGTCACAGTTTTTCACTATGCGGACCAACCCTAAGCCGGCAAATAATATATTTATTTTTTCCTGCGGTAAATTGGCTTTCAAGTGGGTTTGTTTACGCATCTTTGTCATTGAATTGGCTTACGTGCCGTCTACAAACCATCGCAAAAATCTAACGAGCGAACGAGCGAGTAACTCATATACTAAACAAAGAAATACGTATTAAAGAACAGATTTATTTCGATCTACGTTATGTTAGTTGCATCTTGTTTACCAACTAGGTTCGTTCTCCAAAATTGTTTTTCCGTTCTGGAATTTCGTGCAAAGTTTGAAGTTGTACTATACAAAAACAATTTCTATCAGTCGTTGCGAATCACTCGAAATCACACTTTTTTTTTTACCGTAAATTGAGTAGCAGAAAGCGAGGAAATTCGTTACATGTATTCCACAGAAATTCTCTTAAATACAGCAACGATCAGAGAGGTAAACTCGACTGCAATTGACTTTTTTTTTGCTTAAAATTGTGCGGCGAGAGAACCACAGGATTACGCGCCATTACAGCGCCGAGCTACAAACAACCAAACAAATTTTCACAACTCCAAGACACTCAATTGAATTTAAAGTGACTTTCCTTGCCAATTTAAAGTGAATAGAGATAAACTTGCGTTGATTAATCGTCGATAGAAGTGTAAAAAGGGCAAAGGTTGACCATTACCGCTAGTTCACTCACGAAAATTGACCAACACGACAATCTCACCCGCGCTGTTTCCCGCCGTTACCTTTACCGTGGTCAGATATAGGAAAATCCGGACCGCGCCAAGAACCAATCAGATTGCAGGATTCGTTACCGTGCCCCCTTGGAAAAAAATAACGTGGGATATTTGCACTCGTCTCGCGAGTTATTTTACAGTTGGCAAATGTATGTTTCACTGATTAAGTTCTATCATTTCATTATCTTTTTAGCAAGCCGCACAAAACTAATTTTGAACACTCGATCACCTGACTCTGTTTCCTTACCCTGTTAATGTGAAGATATCCATGAGGCATCAGATGTTCGTTAACAAAGGTCGTTTTTCCAGCTGGTGAATGAAAACAATGAAAAGCAATTGGTACTGGTACAACACTGGTCAACAGTCTGCAGTCGGTCGTGTTTTTTACCCAAAGTTGATTTATTTTGACAAAAACCCGCTATTTGTGTAAAATGTGCTTTACTGACGATTCTCGTTAGGCCAAATCATACAAGTGAGATGAGCCCATCAGAAATTGTACTAAAACCTGGCAACTGAGGCCAAGCGAAGGAAAATCACGTGATCCATTTCACGATGCGACTAATTGAACCGAGCCATATTGAACAAAAGTAATCAATGAAAACACAAAAGATGTTCAAACATTTTGATAACATGTTTCATCAAAGAAGCTTAAGAAATACTTACAAGCAGGATAACCAACCATAACAATAAGCTGAAAAAAAAAAAAAAAATGAAAACACAATCGTTTACTGGCATCTCAATCAAAGGTAATTTGAAAGAAAAACTGTAACAAACTGAAAGCAATGGATGTCTTTATTGGAGGGATTCTGGAGTGAATTCTAGCGCAATCTTTTCTCACAAAGTTCACCTTTGCCAGTAGAGCCAGTAGATTCAAACAAATATGCAAATATGCAGGAATATTGAATTATTGAGAACAGAGTATAAGCCATTTAAGTAGAGTTTCTCCATACCTCCTGGCTTTCTGACTTCAGCTTTGCACTGACAGGACAAAATAACGATCCATTGGGATCGAGATTTTTCTGTGAATAAAATCGTGAGTGATGAACACAGAGTAAAATGCGGTAAACCTTTCGCTATATATAGACCCTTCACACTACATCCTTAGCAACCTCTGAGCTAACAGCTCCTTCAATCAGAAACAAGCAGCTACATAGATATCTTCATTAGCAGTAAATACACTCTAAGTTTGCAGAACAAACGCCAGAACGTTAACAAGTTGAACAACGTAAAACTCCAAGTATTTAAGTGAGTCGCAATGTTTTGTTATCCAAGCCGTAAAATGCCAGTTATAAGCCCCCACCCCCTTAACCAACCCGCTCATAAGCCCCTCCGTTTACTAACGAAACAAACCTCCTGTTATAGCTCTCTTCCCTGATATAAGCACTCCACATCCAATTTTCCCAAATGAACTTACTAACGTCCTCACAGAATACTGCTCCTTAAATTCAAATGGTTAATACGATGACAAACGGTGTGCAAATTAAGATGTCTATTCATAGTTCTTTCCTATATCGTATCGCTAACCACAGGATATGAGCCACTTCCTGTAGCTCATTTGCAAACGGTTTTTCATCCCTCTTATATTTACCCAGAATGTTACTGCTGGGTTCCCTGTGAAGACACATTTAGGTTTGCGCATGCGTGGAGGTGGCCTCTTCGAACGGTGACCACGAGGCCACCGAGTTAAAACCTCAGTTATGTCAAGTTTTCCTCGGTTTTTAGGTCAGATTTAGTTCAAATTGTCAGTGTTTTCTGAGAATTATACCGTTGTAATATCGTGGCATCACTGTGAGTTGTTCTCATGGCCTATCGTGAATTAAACGTTCTGGTTAAAGTGAATTTGTCCATGGTTTGTCGCCGTTCGCAGCTATAGTTTTAACTCGACCTCATGGATGGTTTGTCGAGGGATTTATGGCCAAATGTTCAAGGATAACTACGGTTCACTTTGCTCGTCTACGGAACTGCAACGGATCTACGGTTATTAAGAGTAATTACGGACGTGGAGAACGAAAACAAAGGTTTTATGGCTTATTGGATGGAAGGCATTTCCGAGCCCTGGCGTACACAGTCGTCTTCAATGGACATGGAATTAATTCGTGCTATCTCACCGCTTAATACTTCACCAACGGATGTAGCATCAGAAATGTGGCTTCATGATTCAGCTAAGGTTCAAGGTTCACTGAATATGGAGGAGAAATCGACGGTCAGTGGTGCTGAGGAGTTAGAATCGGGCGGAAGGAAGAAAATTCCAACGGATAAAGGTAAACAGTACGAAATACAAAGGTTAAAAGATCGTAGAACTGTGGCTCTTCGCCACGTGACTAGGCAGATGAACAAAATGAAGCCTCTTCTCGCTGATTTCAGCAATTTTGAGTTTGAGTCAGTTGAAATGGACGGTCTTAATAATTTACTTGTCGATCTACAAGTTGCACAGGATAATTTCCTCGAGGTGTTAGAGAATGATTCAGATATTGCCAGTGCTAATTCATGGTATGAAGTTCACGATGGAGATGTGTTTAAGTTTAAGCAGTCTGTCTATGAATATTTCTCTAAGGCGAAAGAACTTCAGTCTGCTGAATTAAATTCTGCTGCTTCTAACCAGTCTCATCACTCAAGAAAGTCTAATCACTCTGGACGTTCAAATTTGTCTTCACTTTCATCTAAATCGAAATTGATAAAAGCCAAGACTAGGGTTGCTGCCCTAGAAGTTGAAGCAGCATTTCTTAAGGAAAAGCAGGCATTGAAAATGGCTGAGGAACAATTGGAGTTTAAGAAGAGTCTAGCTAAGGCAAAGGAAGAAGAAAAGATTTATGAACAAATGAACAATGAACAATTGTTTTCCACACCTGCCTGTTTACAGACAAAAAGTCTTCCAACATTTCCAGTATCCAGTCTGCTCCCAGCTAATACTGCAAAGGACGCAAACTTTACTTCCCTGACAACACAAGGATCGGTTCTAACAATGACAACAACAGCAGTGGCGGCTAGTTCACGCCCATCAAATGCCATTTCAGTTTTGGAACCTGCTTCAAAGTCATTCCCAGTAAGTTCTTCTGGCAGTTATATCTTAGGACACCAAAACCCCTCTCCAACAAATCCTCTTAGTGGATTTACTAAGGGGCAACCAGCTCCCATTTACACGAGCCCAATGACAGCTTGCCTATCAGGAAATACAGCGTTGGACTTTGGAATCCATACAGACACGGTGACTTCTGGGTATAGAGCAAACCCCACTGATAGCCCCACAAATACACGTACTTCATTACCTCAACCCTGCTTCGTAGACAGGCCTGCAGCTGTGCATCCTTTCAAAGATCAATCACTGGAGAACCCACAGACACTGCTACATGTTTATAGCCCTCCAGGTTGTTCAAAAAGTTTGTCTGTTAACCCCTTGGCAGTCCAGGACAATACCTTTCAAGATATTGTGGACATTCAAAGAAAGCAGACAGAATTGTCTCAAATTATGGTCTCCCAGCAAGCAAGGAGCCTTTTACCATCAAGCGAGCCTCCAGTGTTCTATGGTGATGCTATGGAATTTTCTGCATTTACAACTGCCTTTGAGTCTTTGATTGAATCAAAAGTTGAAGACTCCTGTGAAAGGCTGTATTTTCTGGGTCAGTACACTTCAGGTAAAGCTAAAGAAAGAAGTTATTAATGGTTGTCTTCAAAGAAAATCAGAAGGATCCTACAGAGAAGCCAAGGGACTGCTAAAGAGACAGTTCGGAGATCCATTCAAGATTGCAAACGCCCACATCAACAAACTGTCTTTGTGGCCACCAATCAGAGCAAACGATGGCTCAGCTCTCCAAAATTTCTCTATTGCTCTGGACCAGGCAAAGTCTGCTATGAAAGGCATGTCTCACATGGACGATTTAAACACAGCTCATGTACTGCGACAGCTTTGGGAAAAGTTACCCAGGCATCTACGAAGCAAGTGGACTGAAAGGAACAATAAGACCAAGAGTGCGAAAGGAAGGATAGCTGACTTTGAGGAGTTTTCACAATTTGTCCGCGAACAAGCAGAGCTTGCCACAGATCCTGTATTCTCAGAAGAAAATGTTAGCAAACCTCATCATGACGAGAAAGACAAGGGCACTCACTTCAAATTCAGAAGAGGGTCACGTAGCAGAGGAAAAGGAACAACCCTTGCCACGGGATTAAAGCAGGAAAGTAGAAACAAGCAGTCCGTGTCGTGTTCTTTATGCAAAGGGCCCCACAACCTAAATGATTGTGAACAGTTTTTAAAGAAACTCTTACTAAACGACGAGAGTTTGTAGTGGAGAAGAAACTGTGCTTTGGTTGCTTTAGTGATCAGCACATTGCCAAAAACTGTAAGGAGCGGCAGACATGCAATACTTGCAAGAAGCAACACCCCACATCGCTACACGACAATGATTGGGCGAGGAAGACCAGCAACGACAGTGATAATCATTCTGGAGCTGAACCTCGTGTTAGCAGCAACCGCACTGCCATCTGTAACATCACGGAAGCTGGAGATGTACCGATCAACATGGGTATTTTACCAGTTTACTTGTTTCATAAAAGTGATCCAGCAAAGAAGATAAAGGTCTATGCACTGCTAGACAATGCCAGTGGTGGGACATTTGTGAGTGAGAAGTCGACGAAGGCGCTTGGCATTGAGGGAAGTGACACTGACCTTATCCTTACCACGATTCACGGAACACGCAGTGTTACCACAAAGGCCATTGAAGGATTGGTGGTAGCCAACATTAAAGAAGAGGACATGATGTTGGACTTACCTAGAACATTTACGCGACATGTCATTCCAGTAGACCGCAATGAAATACCTCGACCTGACGTAATCTGCAAGATGTCTCATTTGGAGAAAATCAGTG
>NC_138154.1:3919280-3979280 GCF_964199315.1 Orbicella franksi | reverse complement strand
ACATGTAGAGAACTGAGACACAGTAATCCAGTAATCAGTGTCATTCTATCACAATTACATCGTACTCTTGTGTGGAATGGTAGATGCTTTTCTCAATGGAGTACCTTTCGGACGATTCTTTCCTGTTAACCTTTTTTTATTTGTGAACGTTTTGTTTCTCATTTCGTCGCTTTGTTTCTGACTGAAAGAGACGTTTTAAATAAATGGCAGCACCAAGGTTCTACTTGTGTTGTTTGTATGTATAATTTCGCCAGTGGAGTAAATTTTTGCGGAGGAAATTTTTGTGGAAATTTTTTTTTTTGAGGGAACTCTTTTGCGAATCGTGAAAGAAACCGCACCAATCGCAAAAAGTAGAACCCACAAAAATTTAATGCCACACGGTAGTGTCTAGAAATAGCCAATCCTGTGACACGGATTTGATCACGTGGACAGCCCAACCTCCACATAAACATCTACACAATGCACGCGGTAACTTTATCCGCGGGAGAGCTGGGTACCATGTCTAAAAATAACTTGAGAGGGATTACCTTAAGAATGAGATCAATATCGAATCCTCTTAACTTACATTTTCTCTTGCTATAGCACCTTTATCAAAAAAGATTTTAAAAATTTGCGATTATTACGGAAACAAGATGGGATTGGAGGAAAAAATACTTGCCATCTGGACAGAAGAGATTTCAATATCATTAGTATATGCATTCATTAATCTGTGAATTAAATTTTTATATATTCATCCGGGTAAAGTAAAATCCCCTTCTATAGATTGAGACTCGTTGGTTGGAAGCCCTTAGACTGACAAGATTGGAGAGACCTGGTTTTAAAGTTAGCAACATTTTACAATTTATCTTTGGTCTAATGAAAGAACAACCAAATCTTTCATTACGTTTGCAACAGAAAGTATTTCATGTCTTCAAAAAGTGCAATGAAACATAGATGATTTAATGCTGCTTTTGGTTTTTCCCATCTGCACAAATCAATTCATAACCTCTGAAAAAGTTGTTTCCATCAATTACCAAATGTTAACAAGTTGTTAGATGCTAAAGATTAATAACAAGTTAACCTACTGCTCTGTCACTGCACGAGAAGTCCTTCTTTTTCCCTGGACCCCAGCCTGCTGCTCGACCAGCTGCATCTAAATACAATACAATCATAATGATTCAAAGACTGGAAAGTGAAGTAGTCTTCACATAAAAGTGAAGTGAAGTAGGTAGGTAGGTAAAGTCTGCATAAGAGCCAAGTGGCCCATCAGGCCGGAGCTTATCCCGGTTTCTGTAGCATGAAGCGACTAGGAGTATTTCTACTCCCCCCTGGATGGGATGCTAGTCCATCGCAGGGTTACCCCCAGCATTAAGTTCGCCGGTACCCATTTATACACCTGGGTGGAGAGAGACACTGTAGGAGTAAAGTGTCTTGCCCAAGAACACAACACAATGTCCCCAGCCAGGGCTCGAACCCAGACCGCTCGATCTGGAGATGAGCGCACTAACCATGAGGCCACCGCGCCTCCCTGAAGTGAAGTAGAAAACACATAAAACAAAGAGTTGAACTTCTTTAGACCAACTGGGTCATAGTTCTCGGTGTTTAACTCTGGTTTTTGTAACACAAACTGACTAGGAATAGCACTACCCCCTCCCCCCCGCCCTTGATGAGATGCTTGTTCATTACAGGTTACTACCCAATGTTCTGTCAGGTTGCTCCAACAATTTGCCATTACCCATTTATACATCTGGGCAGAGAGAGACACTATGAAAGTCAAGTGTTTTGCTGAAGGACACACAACACTGGACAAGTTTCATGGTACCCTGAAACAGCTTTGTTTTTGTTGTTTACCTTCACATTTGTGTTTGTTTTTAGCGTTCCTGGTAATTAAGGTATGTTGTGGGAATATTGTTGTGCTGTTCGTTTAATTTAAGGCTACATTACATCAGTTTCAACTCTGTTCCTCTTTTTCACAAGAATAATTAACAAGTAGATTATGAGCTCAAAATTTCTATGAGATGATAGTTGATGAAGCCAATCAAATGCTCTAGTAGAATACCCAGTAAATTTCCTTTAAATAACGGATCAGGATCCCATGTTAATTTACGGTGTAGATTCCATCAAGCAAGTAAAGGAAAATATCTGTCATATAAACCATAAAACTCACACTTAAGTTAAATTGCATACACTGAACTGTCATTTGCAATGAGACATTGTTTAGGTACACTTATCATATTTTTCAACAATTTCCAGCTTTTGAAGTCCAGTAATCGAGAATGTCCTTTTTTTGTCTTCTCAGGATTTAATTATCCAGTAACATTTCTAACATGATGTTCCTCTAAAACTTTGGAAAAATGACAAAATGAGGTCACTTTAAAGACAACCTACAGCCATTCCACATGAATGGCTGATAGAGGACAATAGCTCAGCCAATCAGATTGCAACATTAGCATTAGTGTACACGCAGAACTACACTTAAAGAATTTGGTTACCATGACATCCGCACACAGTAACATCTTACCGCCAACAAAAAAGCTGTCTTTTAGGTTCACCGTGACACCATCATTAACCTGTTAAAGAACAAAATTAATAACAAAAAAGGATGAGAAACTGACTACACTTTCTGCAAGTTTCTCAACTGCTGACATTTTCAACAGAAAGCACCTTGATATTTTCTACAACAGTGACCCAAAACACTCAGTAGCCAAACAAAAATGCACTCTAAAGTACTAACGTACACTAAGTATTCCATTGTTGGGAAATTATTACATGCAATACACAAAATGACTGAATGGGATGTGATACACTTAACTGACAGTCTCATAGTGCAAACGTGATCAGTTTTCCAGCTCGCCTGAAAGGCTACGGACTGTAACTGACTTGAGAGCTAACCACTAAGAGAAAGTTCGAGCTTGATGTCTCATTGTTGACTTTATTTTGTGAGCATGACCACAACGTTGTTGTTACAAATTATAAAAATAAAGGCTAGAGTGTAGGTCATCAGATGTAAGTAATTTTACTAGTAAAGCCTTTAAAATTTACAGAATACAGAACAGCATTTCCCAAGGTCAAATGACCACAAAGGTTCAAGTTAATATTTAATATTATTCAAGTAATAATAATATTAATAGTTATCCCAATCAGTTCTTTTAATGTTTCATACCTTTCTGGCCAAGTGCTCCCACATACCAGTGACAGGTTTACGATACACATTAACTGCTGGGGCAATAAAAACCTAAAAAAAAAATCAGGATAGTTTACACACCACATGTCTCTTTCCAGATTTATAAAGCAAATTCTTTTAAATGCTAATATATTATCTGGGACAAATAACTATAAATATATTACCAGCCAAAGTCAGTGGAGGAAAAAGTCATCTGAGAAAATCATTGAGCCACAATGCCAACACTCGGTTATTTACTAAGTATTGTATCATTCAGTCATGCAATAAGCCTCTTATTATTGGGACTAATGGTCTTTCCCATTATGAATCCCACAGCACACAATCCATACTGACAAGGGCTGATACACTCCCAGCAAGACCCTTGTGTTTGGTCAATAAGATTCATATAGACTTTCTAGGGTCCAACATTCCTACATTGAGAACCAGTACAAGAATATTATGTCTTGCCAACCATGTTTCAACACAAACATTCCTCTTGATCCATGGTTCAACAACTAGCCATGTGTGCCTTAATTAATCAAAACTCACCTGAACAGGAATTTTCAGCTGAATAACAATCTGCTCTATCTTGAACTTGAAGTCTGCCACACTCAGCTTTTTCTTATGAATTTCAATCTGAGAAAAAAAGTGGAAAGAATAATTTAACACATCTGTTATTTTGTCCTCTCTGAAAACAATGCAGAATGTGTCTTGCAAAGTAGTCTGAGAACTGCACACATTGTGCAGTTTTAGAAAATATCGATACCCACCCTAAGGAAGGTTAACAGAAATTCCAAGGGGGAGGGAGTCTCAAAAGTCAAAATTTTTAAAGTAAAGTACAGTCCAACCTCCAGTTGCGACCACCTCTCATAAGTGACCACCTCTCCTCAGTGACCAGTTTTCCAAAATACCAAAAGTTTCTCAGTCAAATCAGTATATTTGAAATCTCTTGTAAGCGACCATCTCTCGCATGCGACCACGACCACTTTTAGAACTAAAAGTTTGAAATGTTCTATTGATTTTAACCTCCCTTAAGCGACCACTTGACAAGTAATAGAGCGTAAATTGGATACTAAGGTGTTGTAACATTATCACGTTCCTGGGTAGTACAAGAGACAAAAATTTCTCAATGGGAAGTACCAGATTTTTTTCTCGAAATTGATTTTTCAGATGAATAAACATTTAAATCATGAGGTAAGTCGTTGCAGTTACCATAATAAGGTAACTGCAGAGACTAATATGGTAATATGCTAATGAGGCAAAATTTTGACTCAATATGGTCTAAGCTCTCCTGAGCAACCACCTCCCGTGAGCAACCTGCTAAGCTTGACATTTTGGGTGGTTGCTTAAGGGAGGTTCGACTGTATGAAGCTAAACTGGAATTTCCAGAGGGGTGGGTGGAAGGGGGGGTCAAACTAAAAAGCTTTCCATGGGAGGGTTATGGATATTTTCTGGATCAACACTATTGTGACTGCAGCATCATGAACTTCCAGGAAGGGGGTACTCCCTTGCATGGCCTACACAGGGACATGTGGCCAGACATGTTATGGGTTTTAGCCCAGCAGTGCCCCAAATAGGGTCTATTATTTGATGCAAGTCTTTCCTGAACAGCGAGTCACTGTCATTCTATAGTCTATATAATATGTTTTATTCAGCATAGAATTCAGCAATAGGCAGTTTGCATGATATGAAGGTGTCATTTGATGACAACTACCAAAATCCTTCCCTTTTTCTGTTTCTTATGTTAATTGGGGCAATTGTTGTTTAAACCTCACTGGGACTTCAAAATTTAAATAATAAAGAAAAAATGAAATGAATTCTGGTAGTTGTAGACAAATGATGCTATTGTGCAAATCTGCTATTGGAGATCAGTGACATTTGTCGATATTTAGAACATCAGCAAGCAAAAATGAGCTAAGCTGAGTGCTAGAGATACAGCTCACGTGGGTTGAGTGTTTTTGTTGGATTATGAACTCATGCTAAGATTGTTTTTCATCATACTTCTTCTAAGGTTAAATGTTAGCTTACTGTTCGAACATACCTGGTTTGTGAAAATTGCAATCTGGCAAAGACATACCACAAAAAAGAAATTACTCAATGTTGAAATAACTCAAATTCATTTTAATTATTTGACATGTATATATACCAGTTATGCAACGCTTTTGAGTCATATACCACTCCAAAGTGTTGCATGACTATTTTATACCATGACATAGAAAATACAATGGCCTAAACAACCACTGCGACATATACATGGCGCATAATGGGAAGGGTTGAGTTTAATACTGTTGAATATACAACAGCTTTCCTGTATTCCAATTGGCTGTATTTTCTATGGCATAGTATAAATGATGGTAAAGGCCACAAAGTCACTACCACTTCTAAATAAAATTTACAGTCAAACCTCTCTCTGTGATCACCTCTCACAAGTGACCACTTTTCCAAAATACCAAAATTTGGCTTGTTCAATCACTATAGTTGGAACCTCTGATAAGCAACCAAGTCTTGTAGCCCACTGTGATCACTTTTAGGGCTGACTGTTTGGAATTTTCTATTGTTTGTAACTGGTAAGTGAACACTTCCCATGATTTGATCTCACTACAGGCTAACTGGGTCAAAAGATACCCATCAGTCATGATCAGATGATATTAAAGGTTGTTCTTACATGATATCATTTCTCATATCTGATGTTTATCACTGACTATTGGTTCATTTAAACATTGTCAGGATTACATCTTGGAAATCACACAGGATTCACTGTGATCTTTTAGAATTTTCACCAGTTCTCAATAAATTTGAACATTAATATTTATCCAGCCTCGATCAGAAACAACTACAGGCTATAACTCAAAATCCAAATCCCCTGTGACTTCTTGTAAGCGACCTGCTACCATGAGCAACCACGTGATTGGCATTTGGGGCGGTCACTTACAGGAGGTTCATCTGTATTGTTCCTCCATTTTGTGACTTAGTGTACAAATCAAAAAATCAATGGAAAATCTTCAAACAACTGATAATTACCTTGTAACCACTGTCCCAAAGCTCTTTCAATTTTGGAACAACTTCTGGATAGAGAATTCTGAAATGAGGAATAGATCTTTGAAACAGCTGTATACATATATCTTAATAGATGTGTTAGTGTGTAGTATCGCTGTATATTTTTATAAGTTGTGCTGTATTTTGATGAGCCTGTAGGGCGAGTCAAAATACAAACAATGAGTAAAAATGTAAAGCGATACTACACACCAGAACATTTAATAAGAGATTTATTATCAAACTGCTGTAGCCAATAAATTTATCAATGAAATAAGGAGAGTGTGACAGTTTGGTGTGTTCATGCCAACCTGTACAACAAACAGATAACTGTACAATATCGCTGTATATTTGTACTGTTATTTGGACGGTATTTGCTGCAGTCGGATAATAAATCAGGATATTGACAATATTTGTTGGCTTCACGTGAACGTGAATATTTGGGGGGGATGCTTGTCTTTTCCCTATCAGCTTTTCCTTACCCTGCGAGTCAAGAGATTCCCCTCTCTTTCTGCTCGGTGAGAGACAAGAGGGAACCTCTACTCACAACTGTTCAATTTCCTATTGAGCATGCCCAAAATACATCAGCATGTCCCATGTGTTGTGCTATGTCATGGGAAACATTTATAGGCAATCAAATTTTTAGTCATTTCCGGATCTTTCCAGATCAGTAGTGGTGAATTACTTGAATTCTGGCTTTTCCAGACCACGCTGTTCAGTGTGCGATTTGCAACCTGCAAGAGCTGTAGATAAACAATTTTTTTTGGAATAATTACAAAATGTTAAAAGCTTAATAACCTGCCTATCAACTATCACATCATGGTCCTTTGATAATGAACAGCTAGTTGTAAATATGAATTAATGTACCGCAATAGTTTCTGGAACTGGGCAAACAAAAACTAGTACTTTTATTTATTCATCCCTGGTTGTGGACGGTGGCCGATCATAGGATTGAACGATTGTGAGCAAAGGTTCCCTCTCATCTCTAACCCCAAGCAAAAAGAGAAGGGAATCTCTCTCACACAGGGTAGCTATTTCTGAGTCACACACATGAGATTTTTATCCTGGGAGAGCTAGGATTTTCGAAGAGGACCTAATCCCTTTTCGAAAGACATCCAAAACTTTCTGAGGATGTTTTAAAGATCTCCAAAGTACCTACCACATTACCCATTCTAAGTCCCAGGATGTGTTTCACCAAAATTAAAATAATCACTAGTTTGAACTTTTTTTTTTTTTTTTTTTTTTTTCTTCTTTATTCTTTTACTTATTACTTACGCCACTTACGATACTAACACTTACTCTATATAATACGCATACTCACGCTACTAACAATACTAATACTTACACTACTTACAATACAACATAATTAGATTACTTGCGCTACTTACAATTCTAGCACGGGAAGATCATACCGGTTTACTCCTGTCACTAATGTACATTCCGAGTTGCAAATTACAGAAAATATGCATGGTATATATATATGCGCCTTGTTTCTTTTCCTTTCATTTTTATTTTCGTTTTCAGGGGACTAGGGTCGAGTTGTCAAGAGATTACAAAAGAGGCAACAGAGGCTCCCACTTTTTTAAAACGATTGTAGTTGTATTTTTTTCCATTTGATAGATATGTTTTAAATACAGTAAGAAATCATTTAGTTTTGGAGAACATTTTTTCTGTCTACATAGCCAAATGTAATATTTCGCATTTAAGCAGCAGAAGTTAATTTGGAGTTTATGTTTAGAGCTATCCGGCCTTAGGCCCAGTGCTGTATCAGGCTCTAAGGGTGTCTCCTTGGCAATAACTTGGCAAGACTGTAGCCATACTTCAAAATTGTTCCAAAAATATTGAGTTTTTGGGCAAGCCCAAAATAAATGTACAAGTTTGTCTGTTTCTCTTTCGCAGAAAGTGCATTTCTCGCTATCGACGAGACCAATTTTTTTCAAGAAGTTGTTTGTTGATATTCTTCTATGAAGAAATTTAAAATTGAAAGTTATAAGTTTTGTGCTCTTTGTACATTGAAAAGCCATTTGGTAAACCTTTTTCCAGTTGAGCTCTTGTTTTGTTGTGAGAGTGACGTCTTCCTGCCACTTTTGTTGACTTTGATTGGGTGGTTCACTTTTTCCTGATACAAGTTTCTTATATACTAGTCTACTAGGTTTTCTGCTTTTTAAAAATTTTGACAAGAAACTTTCATGTTTAATAGAGGTTCTGATGTTATGGGGTATATATCTTTGAAGAAGTTTTATTGAAGATATGATTCCAAGAAAGGTTAAAGGTCGGGCTGTCAGGTCATGTATAGTCTGGAAAGCAGTGAGCGAGAGAAACTTTCCGGAGTCATCCATTAAATGTTCTACTTTTGTTATTCCTTTGAGGAACCATTCTTTAAAAAACACTGGTCTATTCCCAACTCTTATTAGTGAATTATACCATAAGGGCGATGACCGAAAGTGATAGTCTGAGACAATCTTTTCTTCATAATTGGCTTCTGACCAGATTTCAAGAATTTCTTTGAAAAAAGGATCTGATACTTTAATAATGTTACGACTGTCTTTTATGTTTAGATTTCCAGTTAGTGTTACTTCACCTCCATATTTTTCAAGTTCTGAGTCAAAAAATCTTTTCCAGCTTCCATTGTTTTCCTTATCTAGATACTTCTTTATCCATGTGGCTTTGAGAGATCTATTAAAGGAGGTTATATCAATCATTTTAAGTCCCCCTTCTGAGTAATCATTAATCATTACCTTTCTTTTTATTTTGTCGCCTTTGTCATTCCATAAGAAGTTGTAAAACATGACATTTATCTCCTTTATTGCTGTATGATTTGTTTGCAGAGGAGAGAAAATATATACCAGTTGTGAAGCTATGAGGCTTTTTAAAACAGTAATTTTACCTAAAAGGCCAAGTCTGCGAAGTTTCCAGCATCCCAGAATCGATTTAATTTTTTCTATTTTATCTTTGTAATTCAAAGATATAGTTACATCAGGGTCTGTTGACAACCATACCCCTAACGCTCTGACTTTTTTTTTTGGCCATTTGAAGTCTTTTTCAGGGCAAAGTTTAAAATCCCAATCCGCACTTGCACCGATCCACAAAGCTTCTGTCTTTTTGCTGTTAAGTCTGAGGCCGGATATATCACCGAAATAGTCTATTATCTTCAAAGATTCTAGAAAGGATTCTTCGGAGCCGTCTAAAATAAGGGTCGTGTCATCTGCATATTGGCTAAGTTTAATTTCTTTGTCCTTTACAATTATGCCACGGATTTCTTTTTTTTGGCGAATTGCATTGGCGAGTACTTCCACAGAGAGAATGAATAGATACGGTGACAGAGGGCAGCCTTGCCTGACTCCCCGGTTGAGCTCAAAGAAATTACTTGCCCATCCATTGTTTAAAATACAGCTTTCGCTATTGCAGTAAAATACTTTTAACCAGTTCAGCAGTGATGGGCCGAAACCAAAGTATTGGAAGGTTTTACGAATAAAGGGCCACTCTAGGGTATCAAAGGCTTTTTCAAAATCAAGAAAAAGGAGCAGTCCCGGCATATTGTTTGCTTTTGAAAATTTGATGACGCTGTCTATTAAACGAATATTTTCTCCGATGAATCTGTCTCTAATGAAGCCGGTTTGATCGTCAGAAACAAGTTTTGGCAGAAAAGTTTTGATGCGGCTTGCAATAGCTTTTGTTGCAATTTTGTAATCGCAATTCAAAAGCGTTAAAGGTCGCCAGTTCTTTATTGAATTAAGGTTAGCATCCTTTTTTGGTATGAGCTTAATAATGCCCCTCCTTTGTGATATTGAGAGCTTTCCAATTTCGTAGGAATAATTAAAAGAGTGTATCAAAATTTCTGCCACGTCATTCCAAAACACTTTGTAGAATTCGCAGGGGAGACCATCGGTTCCTGGGGATTTATCTGTCACCATACTTTTCAGCGCTTCTAAACATTCATTCTTCCTTAATTCGCCCTCACAGAGAGATTGTTCATCGTTATTTAAAACCTTTGTGTTTTCTTGCTGTGGAAAGAAGAAAGCCCGTTCTTGGTTGTCAATAGCAACATTAGAACTGTAAAGATTTTGGTAAAACGATTCACATTCTTTTAAGATCTCTTTGTCTGTACAAATGAGGTTGTCGTCATTGACTTTGAGCTGGGTTATTGTTCCTTGTTTACAATGTCTCTTTTCCAGATTGAGAAAGTATTTGGTATTTTTCTCACCTTCATTGTACCATTGTACTTAATACACACTTTTTTTTTAATACACACTTTTCTTTTATTCCATTGGTTTGAGTTTACATATTTAGAGTCGGTTAAGGCAGTAACAGCTTAATGTTTCAACTCTGCATGAGACTTTGGTTTGTAGACAGGAATACACAGGATCAACATTTTTGACCTGCAGTTGTGAGACTCACGCCTAATCATAAATGCGTGAAACTCGGCAGGTACATTGCCTGAAGAGCAGGCTTTTAGCAAGATGGGCATGCAGACGTCCTGTGGACAGCCACTTATTAAAGAAAATCCTTTTATTTTTCATGTGTTGCCCAATAAATTGTTTAGTTGAGCACGCCCTATATAGCACATTTTGGACGGTCACTTTTCAAATCCTGGCTAAAAGCCTGATGATGAGGCAGCATTAACAAAGCACTAGAATTTGTGATATCTTTAGGGAAGTAATTTGTGAGGAGATAAGCTGAACAGGACTACAGCAATTAGGGTCTGGTTAGAGCAACATCAACAGGGAATGCAGACTCTCTATGCAATAAGGGCTGTGCACAGGTGTCCAGAAAAATAAACCAGGAAATTAAGTACTTAACAAGCAATCTGTACAATATACAGTGCAGGTCTTACGCATTATTATCCTAGACCATTGTAAGATTGTTAAAGAGGAATCTTGCTCACCTCCAATCTGTTATTGATGAAGAAAACACCTTCCCAGACTGTGTGGTAATAAGAGTTCTGTCAAGATCAAAACCTGCAATCTAGAGATTCCAATCATACTGTTCTAGTTTTATCATGCCAATGTGTAATGCTGAGGTAAATAAGCAGAGAATTTTTGTAATTATAACATAAGAGAAGTTTACAGAGAAGCATAAGGTGAAGCCAAGAGGTTCTCCATGCACTTCTCAAGTGTATTTAAATATAACATGTATATAACTCAAGATTTAGATGAAACAAGTTTGCTATTTCCTATTTGAAATGTTTAAGAAACTGGTTTGAAAAATAATACCAAAATCCAATTTACACCACATCGTATATATCTACACAAATAGATCACATAAAACTGAAAAATGACAAAAAAAAAAACAGACGGACACTCTAACCCCGAGACGAAAAATGAGAAATAACTGCACAGGTTTAAATTTTCTTTTTGCACTTGGTATGAAATGTTGGAGCTAGAACCCCTTAACAGTAGAACTTAAAAGCTGTTATAAATACCTTTGATCTTCCCTCTATTCCTTTACTTGTAAAAATAATAAGCTTTCCTTCTATATTTTCCCAACAATCTTCAAAAGCAAGAGAACTTTCCTGCTTGGAAACCTCTTGATCTTGTTTTTGATTCTGCTGTATTTTTTCAATCATCTCTTGGCCAAATTCTCGGCGTATATCCTCCAGGTCTTCTTGCGATAGATTGTCATCATCTGAGTCACTTAAGGTATCACAACGAGCTTTCTTTGCTCTTGGTTCTTCATCAGGATCATCTTTTTCAAAAGATGTTGAAGTGAAGTGAATAAAATAACGATAGCTGTCTCCAAGGAGACAAAACATTCCTCCAGGTCCAAGGGATGCTGAGTCCCCTTTGTTCAGATTTACACCTCCAACACAGCTTGAAGTATTTCCTAGCTGAAGGAAAAAAAAATATATTAAAAAGCAAAACCTAACTTGTGGAAGGCTCAGTAAACATATGGCTAGTTTGGTAAGTTTAGATCGAGTGGTCCAGGTTCAAGCCCTGGCTGGGGACATTGCACTGTGTTCTTGGGCAAGGTACTTTACTCTCTCAATGATGTCTTATCTTTAGTCTAAATACATGACCCCTCCAGCTCTGCTGATTATGCCATTTTGTTTAAATAGAGAAATAGAGATATTCAGTTCAATTCAGTTCAGCATTCTCACCGTACATCTCTCCACTCAGATGTATAAATGGGATCTGGTGAATTTAATGCTGGAGGTAGCCCTGCAATGGACTAGCACCACTGGGTGCTACAGATATCGGGATAAGCTCCAGCATTATGGACCACTTGGCCCAATACAGACTTCAAATTAAGTGAAATAAATGTTATTGCTATACCTCCAACCCAAATACGTTTTCCGGTTGGAGAAGATCATGTCATGTGTCATAGGTCAAAACTCACTAACTCCCTAGCGTGAACAAAATTCACCAACTCCCAAGGGAAAAAACAACTTGAACTGCCATGTGATCAGGTTGTGCACCTTGAAACTGCAGAAATTTGTTGTGCTAGCTGGCATCAAGCAAATAATTTTTTTCCAGTTTTTTCTCTTTTCTGGTTGGGAGGTATAACAAAACACTCAATGAATGGCCCCACGGGAAACAGTGAGTTTTGTTTCCCCTCAACCTCATTGTTGAGGTTCTTGGAGAAAAAAACCTCATTGTTTCCCTTGGGGTCAGTCATTAAGTTCTTAATGATCCACAAATAAATTAAGCTGCCAATAATCCTCCTTGGGATTTTTATAATACATTGTACAATTCTGGTCCATATTCCTTGGAACATTTCACCCTGTACAGTACCGCTTTGTTATGCCTTGGTTTCAACATTTAAGCAGATCAAACAAAATTGAAAAGGGGTGCAGAGTTTCCAAAATGGGAAATGTTTCGAAGTTTACAAGCAGAACTGTAGATTCAAAAGCTTATTGTCTTCAGTTTGACTATGCCACAACAGCAAAAATGCTTACCTGAGTAACTTGTACTTCCTTTTCCAGATAATTTGCAGTAAGCTGAACTGTAAATGAATTCAATAAAAGCCTGCCTGGTTAAATTCTCAATTCACAAAGGTACTTAGGAAAACACAAAGACAGGGCAACCTAATTACACAAGGGGAGATCAAGAACATTGAGATAGAGGGGGCCAAAGAAATTTTGATGTGCAACCCCTCTCCCTATCAACCCAACACAACAGAATGTAAAATTTTCCTGGAAATGCTGCTTATAGGGTTCTGGGACCATTAGTTTTATGACCAAAACTTAAGGCTTCAGAAAACGAACTTAGGCAAAAAACGAAGTCACAGCCCCCTGCCCCACCCCCTCAGAATCCACTCCTGCTTAAGTAAAGAAGGCATCATTCAGTGTGTCTTGACAGACAATGGAAAACCCAATCAAGTGCTGTCGAGCCATTTACAACTTTAGACCCATTCTAAAACAATATGATTCATCTCCACAGTTGATGCCAATGAAACGCAAGGGATGACCTGTTGTTTCAAGTAGACCAGACCCTGTTAGCTTGAGCATATTATTATACATTGAACTCACTATCTCTTTTCTGATTGGCCGAAAGAATACATGGAATTTTCGAAATCAGCACCTGTGACGTCTTCTAGCTGCAGATTATACAATAATCATGTCAAGGACACTCAAGGTCACGGGTAATCATGCCATGTATGACAGCCGTGTATGATTTGTGAGGGTAATCATGTCAGGTTTGCACGCTTTGTGTTGCTTGCCTTCAGCGAACAAGCAAAAACATAATTTCCATTTTTTTCTTTTTTTGTTCAATGTATAATAAAATAATTATTGGATGAGGTATTTGTGATATCCAGAATAATCAAGGTCTTAGTAAGGGTTATCAGCCTCAGCCTTTAGCTTCACCTGATAACCCCTACCTCGACCTTGATTATTTTGGATATCACAAAAACCTCATCCAATAACTGTTTATTACTACGGAGAGTGCAACCACTTAGTTGAAGTGTACACAGAACATTTTTCAAATCATGCTCTGAATACCCTCATGAACAGGCAGAAAGCTTGTCAATAAACAATTATGTTTGGCATGTGCATGTGAGCCTTTTAATAATTATTAGTGTGATGGTTTCAGTTTAGCCAGTATTTCAGGGGCCTGTTTCTCGAAAACCCTGGAAACTTTTGGGGCCTACAAAGCTATTTTTAGTTAATCTGTATCTAAAAAAAGAAGGTGTATATGCCTGAAACTTCTTGTATGAAGGGAACTTCTGTTCATATTAAGAATATGTAAATAGAACAGCTCTGTAATGATAAGGTTTGAGATTTTGCAACGGCTTTCCAAGTACGAAAACTTTTTGGGACCATCGAGAAACAGGCCTCAGGTCCAGCAGGTACATTTTGCAGGTTGAAATGACTTGTTTATTTAAGTTGAAGTCAAATAAATCCCAGTACAAAGACTAACTGCTAGCAACCTAAGCTAATTTAGGCTAACCGGAGTGCTAATCAGGCTAACTGAAGTGCTAAGTAGACTCCCGCCGGCTTAAAAGTCGATTTTTCCACCTCGAACCTGCAACCTGCAACCTGAAAAACATATCGGCCCCCAGGAGGTCCCTACAGAGAAGGTCAAAATCCGGACGCTGACATGAACGCGTGCATGTACAAAACGTAAGGGATTTCCCTCAAACTAAGCTTGAGAGCAAAATAAATGCTCCTTTTCTTTTAACCGAGCACAGTGACCCCCACTTTTTTTCATAATTTCAATCAGAACAATATCCTCAATAACTGAGGAAAAAATCAGCAGAAATCTATGGCGTCTTTTTTGGCAAATGAAATAAACACTAAAGAGGGAGACATAACGGGCCCAATAGCGCATGTCCAAATTATCTTTCCTTTAAAGGAGAAAAAAATGCAGGGTATTTGAAGACATTTTTTCTGGGATGTAGAT
This sequence comes from Orbicella franksi, assembly GCF_964199315.1. Taxonomy (NCBI): domain Eukaryota; kingdom Metazoa; phylum Cnidaria; class Anthozoa; order Scleractinia; family Merulinidae; genus Orbicella; species Orbicella franksi. The sequence continues at coordinate 3,964,265 of NC_138154.1, read as the reverse complement.
AACTAAACAATCAAAGAAAGTCAAACCCTGTGTGATATAACGCGCTGCATTGAAAAATAATTAGCTTTTATTAACTGAGCTGGAGGTCTGTATGGGAGAATCTTGACCGAGGTCGTGAGTACAGACCGAACGCAGAGGTCTGTACACACGACCGAGGTCAAGATTCTCCCATACAGACCGACGTAGCTCGGTTAATAAGATGTTTATTATATGGCAAAGAAGAAAACTTTAATTCGTTTAATGTAACTGGTTTGCCGACAGTTTGCTTGCGAACAGCGATGAGCTTAACTTAAACCTGCCGAAATTTGCTCGTTCTCTTTACTTGTTTGTTTTGTCATCAGGCTTTTTGGCAGTGCCATAAATGATTGAGAAGAAAATAAAAGAAAATGGTGAACATTTTTGTATTTTAGTTTGCTACTTTGTCAACGCAAAATGAAACCGGTCTAGCTAGATGCCGGTCTAGATGGGAAAATCTAGACCGCGGTCAATATCGATTTCAGCCAACCAAATTCGTGAATTCGGTTGGCGAATTCATCGGAGGTCTATGGCGGGTTCTTTTACTAGGGAATCACCTTAATCAGTTAAGCTCAAGTGAAGTATTCTAAAGTTTGTGGTGAGTGTAATACTGACCTTGATTTCTAGAACATTTCTTGTCGGTGATCTTGGTGAGAGGTCCTCTTCCAAGAGAGACACTCTTCCCGTCTGGAAGAGGAACTGGATCGTGACTTTTCTGGCAACAAATTGCTACACACTCCATTATACATCCCTAACAAAAAACCCACACTTCGATATGTAGAGTACGCTAGCGTTGAAAAACAGAATTTGCGCGCCTGAGCCGCCAAATTGAGTATTTTGGACGGGAAATGCTTCTGGAGGCTGGAGTAATCCCTCTTTGGTTTAGTCCGCCGTGCGTGACGCGAAAGAAAACCGCGAGAAAAAAATGGCCGCGTAAAATCCTGGGGGCGAGAAGCGCGCGAAAGGAGCTCTCACAACGCAAAAATATGATTGGTTTATGTTAGGAACGTTGTCAACATTCGTGATACGTGTGTCGTCTTGCGGGGGTGTTAACGTTTATCTCGCTTTCTGACAATAGACAGCTTTGCAACCGGAGCAAATCGAAACGTTGGAATTGCGCTTCGCAAGGGTTCGCAGGGTTCGCAAGCCGTGATGTTCTTGCGAATCTGCCAACAGGCTTTGGAGAGATTTAAATTTATCAAATGTTCTGTGTTTTGTGCTCCTCGCCCCCAGGATTTCACGCAGCCATTTTTTTCTCGTGGTTTTCTATTCTTTCGTGTCGCGCGCGACGGACTAATCGAAAGAGGGATTACTCGTACTCTACAAAAATACACGTTCGTAGTACCCCTCCTTCCCCCCCCCCCCCCCCCGCCATGTGGCATAGATTCCTTGGCATCAAATTAATTCTGAGGATGTGTTTAGAGCGCTTTTCAATTGCGTGTCGTAAAAACAAACCAAAACCAATTACTTTAATACCAATTAGACAACTCAGCTAATCATAAACCGCGTAGTAAAACCAAAACCAAAGTAATTTCCTGATTACTTTCGACACTCAATTGAAAACCGCTCTTAGAGAATTTTTAACTTGTTTTCAGTCAGAAAACCGGTGCTTTATCGAGAAAACAGACATTTTTCACAGACCTACCTGTTCCTCTAAGCCAGCGGGGTCTTGGCACGAGGAAAAGTTGCTCTGGAAATACATGCCATGTTGCCATGCGTCTGTTCAGAAATAGATCACAGATGACGTCAAAATGTGTCAAGAACAAAAACGTGGCACACGAGGCGATAGCCGAGTGTCACTGACGTTCTCACCAAATTTTGACGTCTTCTGCGATTTCTATCACGTGATAGTTGACTCGGGCTGCGCCCTCGTCAACTATCACGCATAGAAATCCCGAGCTCATAATCTAATTGTTTTAGTGCAAATCTACTTGTCGTTCAAAACTTTCTCTACATTCTGTTCGCAGACACTTCGAAATGCCAAGAAGCGGCCGTCATTTTGTTACAAGGACACACTGCTACACTACTATCTATCACAGAATAGATAGTGAGTAGCATAGCCAATCAGAGAACAGCATTCGTGATAGAACGCTAGTAGATTTATACTAATACTGAACAGACTCACGGTAACATTGAATCTACTTGTTTTACAAAGAAACAAAAAATGAATTCGAAGAACCAATCAAAATGCGTGAACAATAATTATTTGACATATTATATGAAGGTGATTTGATTACAGATGACTTACTTCATCAAGAATATTAAGAGTGGAATTTTTGCCTCGATGTTCAGGTGGCCTGCGAACGCAGACGTATTTTCGCGTGTTTTAGCTGAGGCAGCATTTACACTGTTAACATACTTTCCAGATAAGCCACGTGACATCCTTCTATAAAGTTCACCAAACAGAAAGAATGATGTCCCTTGCCTATACCTTGAAGCATTTAAACTACCAGGAAACCTTTTGCATACAGAATGTAAGTCGCCTGAAAACCTTTCTTTAAGCATGGCAACATATTACTCGGCTTGGTGTTATGTAAATACATTACAACAAGATTCATCCCTTATTTCTCTCTAGATTTTGAGAACCTCTTTTTTATTATTACTGTTGTCGTTATTATTATTATCATCATTAAGATGGATCGGCCTACCTGTAGCGATTACAACCTTACATTACAATCGTCACCTTATCTGTAACATGCTACATATATCAAAAGTACTATCAAATATTTTCAATCGCGCCCGATTGGTATAAATACGTCACGTGATCAAATACTGGGGAATCCCCAATTTTCAAGCCGCGCGTTCTGCAGGATAATAAACACAATAGCTTCCATGTGGCGCGAAAATATGCTCGGATATTTGTTGGCGGACATGATCTGTTCCTCAAAGCTCAAAGTTTTCCTCCAGCTACGCTCTCGAAACCTGTTCGTTTCTCGGAACAGATAATGTCCGCAGACAAATATCCGAGCATATTTTCGCGCCGAATGGAGGCTATTGTTTATACATTTGTATTGAGAAAATAAAGATGTTGTTATTGTGCCCTCCGCAACACAGTTAAATCCGAAAGTAACGAGGGTCGTGACTTGTCAAAGAAAAGCTAAAACCACTATGTTAGGGCTTGGGGGGCTTGGGGGTGGCGTGGGGAGGGTGGGGGGGGGGGGAGTCTGCATACTGACAGGCACCTCTTGGCCATGAGCAGACAATTCGTCAACGGCCATTTGAGTTTTCTGTCAATTGGTTAGCCACGTCTAAAACGCAGGCACAACTTGGCGTAATTCAGTCGTGATTTCAGACGCCTAACAAATTGAAATCTCCTTTGTTCTTTGTGTCTGTCGCTCACTGTAGCCAACATCAATTTATGATATTTCTCTTGTTTTATCTTGAGCTTGCCTTGGAGTACACTGCTGCAATAAATACACTCCTCGTTATTGAGATATGAAGACTGGGCAACTCCACTGAGGATCATGACATCTGCACTGGCATGTTTAATCACGTGGCATCCAAAGGAAACACAAAATGTTTATTTCCTATTTTACAATGTACTTCCTTCACTTCCAATACCAACGATCTGGCGACCTCTTTCTCGCAAACTTCAGCATCAAACACGTCCTGCAAGGACAATCACTTGACCATTAATTTTCGTACTCAAATCCCCATCGACAAGACAAAATATAGGTAAGAGACCTTTCCCGCATTCCACTTCAGTGCGTTTGAACAATGGCACCAGAGCGAGTTTGGGGTGGACATTTTTATACATTTGCTGTATTTTTGTCCACCCTGACCTCGACTTGGCGTTGTTTGTTGGAATGCGGGAAAGGTCTAGTACCTTGATCTTCTCTTGCCTTCGATCAAATAGTCCTTAGATTTTCTCATTTGCATTCCAATTTAATGCAACGTGGACGCTAGACAATTTCGGGCTGAAACTACAAAATAGCATCACATACATGTTGGATTATAATGAAATGCAAATGAGAAACGTTAATCGCGAAAAGGGCTATTCTGCAGTAGATTCCTGGGTTCCAGCAATAAAGACACAATCCCGGAATAGTACACCATATGTCTCAGGAGCACTTTATTTCTCGCATTCCGTCAGAATTCACCACCATCTTGAAAGTTCGTTAAAGCACAGTCTGTGCTGATCATAAAACAAAATGTATTTGCTTTAGCAGCGGTAGGACTGGATGGTATCAAAGCTCACGGTACAGTTTTCATCAACAATGAGCTCGAAGAAAGTTGTACTGCAAATTTTTGCAGAACTTTCACCGAAACAAAAAGGAACCTAATCCATCAATGTTGAGCCAATTATTACACCAGGGTTTCTTACAACTTCTTAATCTACATGTAGAGATGAAAAAAAAAAAAAAAAGCCACTTGATGAATTATTACCATGATTTTCATGGGTACTTTTGGTTGGTAACATTTCAAATTCATATGATCATCAGTGTCTGTTATCCTTTGAGCAACTCAACGGGATTCTCTCCTTATGAAGATCCAAGAATTAAGAACGATCAATACAGATTCAATGCGTGCATCATTCTTAACAGGATGCAGGCATTTTAACTGTAGTCCGCCAGCCGACAACGAAATAGCAGACTATCAGTTTTCATCAAGCTATAAAAACTATGGAATCAAATAAGGCTGAGTGGCCTGGGAGGGATACTCCGCAAAGTTTTTGGTGGAGTGTGCGGCCCGAACCTTGAAACCTGTAACCTATCTCAGACAAAAGTCTGTGATTTTCTTTATCCTATTTCAGACCTGAAAAATCAATACCCCATTTCAGACCTCTAAAATTAGTACACAACAGTCTAATATATGATGGCAGCTAACCAGAATTGGCTTCCATTTGCTTAAACATTTGACAAGGGCTACAAATTTGGTAATGTTGATGCCGAAAAAATAGTTTCTTCGAAACAAAATACCAAATGCCAAACCAGAGTGAAAAACTTACCTTACCTCAGACTAAAATCTGTACCCTTTTTCACACAAAAACCACTCAAAAACCATACCCTTTGGGGCCTCACATACCTATATAGCACATATAAGGGAGTACCATCCCCCTGGGGGCTGAGTGGGTCCCTGTGAATATGTTTACCTGGAGTTTAGTTTGGATTTCGTCTGTGTTCTCAGAACAGATGTCCCCAAGACACCATGCAATGCTCACATGAAATGATGGATTCTACAAACAAATGAAAGAAGAACGGGCTGATGTTTTCACTTCAGTCTAAATTCTCCACTAGCAAATAATTTTAACATTAAGGGGGATACGAAAGCCAAAGAGAAAAGGGAAAAAAAACAAATTTGGCGACCCTTAAAGGAGCTCAGTCATGGTTTGCGCACATTGAAAAGTTTAGCCTCAATTTTTCAAATTTGTCGTTTGTAATCTGTGTTAATCTTCTCCATCCTTAGCCATCCTTGTTCCTTAATACTCCTTGTTGCCTCGTTCTTAAACTTGAAATTCAAAAGACTATTTTCCCTTGAACGAGGCAACATGGGCTAATTTGCAAGCAAACAGAGGAACACTAAAATGGCGGCCATTTTGGAAAAAGGTGTATTTGGCACCATTTCAGTCAAAAGCACTCTTGGAAAAATAGCTTGTGTGGTCACACAACTGAAGTTACACTTGTTTAGTAATGGATAGCCTGGATAGTCCAGAAGCATCTCTCCAATCAGCCAGCAGTTCAAATTATTGCCAATTCTCAGTTGTCAATTAACTTCATCCAGATCCTCCTCAAAAGTTTACAAGATCTCACACTACATACCTAACAAACGATTTTGTAACTGCTTGAAACAATTGAATAGCTCACAAATGAAAACTCTAGAAATCTCTCTATAAGTTTCTAGCTAAAAACAAATAACTGAAAAACTACCATGATTTTCACTAGTACAATGTACATGTACCTTGTAGAATGTAGGCAGGGAAAATTCTTGAAAGATTCCATCTACCACGTCAACAATATCTTTGAACTTAAAAAAACAAAACAAAGTAAAGGACAGTTGAGAACCAAATGTATGAGGGGCAATTAATGCAAAATTATATAAAGTAAAATTTAAGTACAACAAACAACTTTCTCTCAATCCTCCTTGACAGGTAACTCCGTGGCTAGGCAGGACCCATCACAGTAACACACCATGTAATCATGGATCATTATTCATGCCTTTAACTACATTACTAGACAACCAGTAGTGAAAAATAGAGCAAGAAAAATCAAACATAGTACTTAAAGAAAAGCGAGTCAGTCTTAAATAAATTGCTTTTCTCACCCACTTAAGCTTTTAAAACAGTCTTAACCTGTCCCAATCATTAGCTCCTGAACATCCCAAGATGGGGCATACACTGTTCACAGGTAACTACATCAGGCACGGTGTTTATGTTTATTTTATTACCTTTTTGTATTCTGACATGATTTTCAGTGCTACAAATGATCTGAAATACACAAAACCGAGCAATACCATTGTAAGTTTTTAGACCCCAGTTCACAGAGCTCAAGATCACTGGATGTGATATGTTACAATGCCATGAATTCTAACATGCTAATCATGTATTTCCCTCTGCAAGACAATTATCACGGCTTATGATGATGGCAATAGATCATTTGTAACATCATGGAATGCTATTGTTACAATCTGATGTCAACAAACAACAAGAAGTCGATTTTCCATTTAATGCTGACAGCAACAACAACAACAACTACCACATATTTGTAGTCAGTCCAAGACAAAACATACATTGGCAAGCAGACATCATCAGGTAACAAAAAATATGCCTTGACTTGACACAAAACTCTTTCAACCAACATTGCAAGAAATGTAGACTGACAATAATATCACGGTAACTAGTTTAAGCTAGAGACAGAGGGCCTCCCTTACCTTGTTTCCTCATCATTAGTGTACACTTCAGGACACTGCAAGGCTGACACAAAACTGAAAATTGTAAACAGTGGTAGGCTGGACTAAGATACACATCAAACTTTATACAAACAATTAAATGTCGCCAAATTATGTCAAGAATCTACATGCAGTATCTACTTGTAAATAAATATTAGGATGCTGCTGCACTACTGGTGTGTGTTGTAAAATTATACAAATAAACAAGTAAATAATTTTAAAAAGTACTTAAGTAAATAGTGAACTGTAAGGACACCATTGTATTGTAAGTAATGTAATTATTTGTATGTATACCGGGTAAGTATCTCCTAATTCTTAAGTAGTTTAAGTGTTGTAAGAGTAGAGTATTGTAAATAGTGCAAGTATTCAGTATTGTATTGTAGCATTTCAATTGTATTTCAATCGTATTGGAAGTAGTTTTTTTTTTCTCTGTTGTTATAACAAGTTAAAAAAAAAAATAAAAATTTTAAAAACGTTTGACAATCTTACAGAATACTGTGTGGTAACCTGCACAGTAGGCGTTTCCTTCCCAAACACCTGAGAGGTGAATGAAAGGCTTGGGAAGCATGCAAAGTCTTAGGGCACAAACGTGACACAAAACTAGGAAGGGGAGAGGGGTGAGGAATAGTAGAAAACACTTTCTCCCCTTCCTCGCCCCCGCCCCTGTCCTAGTTTTTTTTTGTCACGTTTGCACCCTAAACCTTTGCATGCCTCCCAAGCTTTTGATTTCGGAACGTAATGACTGCTATGCAGACTGCTGTCTAGATGATTTTACATTGTATAATATAATTTATCATGAATGGGTTACCTGTGTACAGTACTAAAGCCATTCTTGAGCTGTTGTACAATTGGATCAATCCAGTAATGTCTGATTGGAACAGTTCTGGACACACTCATATGTAATTCATCACATGGTATCGTGTGGACCTCATGTGATATCGCCACCGACAGACATTCAACTACAGATACCACAAGACTCTCAAAATGTACACTGGCTTTGACTATCAAGACAAAACATAGCCTCAGTATTATTGATTACCTGATTTTATATCTGTTCTGTAATCTTGTCTATTAATAATACAGTAGACTTGTAACAAGAACCTTATCAAAGTGGTGGTGAATATGATGTACTGATAACTAACATAGTACTCACACGGTATGAACACATGCATGGCCCAGTTACCAGGAAAGTGTGAAAATGTTCTTACTCGACCATCATGTTTAGATGGCTCATCCTCTGGTACAGAATCTGAAAGAAATAAAAGAGAGAGCTGTTGAAGGCAGTTATGATAGGTAAGGCTCCACACTAATCAAGTAGCTAAGAATCGTTTTGTATTACTGTCTTGTCTTTGCTTGCAGCAACAAATATTGAACAATCCCAGCATTATCACCTGAACCCAGTCAAACTTTTATCATTTGATTGATTTCAATCAATGAGTTCAGCAATCAAATACAACCAAACTCACCAAAAAATCTAGCCATTTACTCATCAATGCACAGTTAATGTTCAGCTCATTCAGGACTTGAGTGACAATGTTTGCATTACAAAGGTAGAACTTTTCATTTGCTATCCTGTTAATGCTTCACAGCATTATCTTCAACATCCTATCAACTTTTAATATCTTACAATTATAAAGATCTATATTATCGATATTTGTGCATTCTTTTTTTCTTTTGGATTATTTATAAACTTAAGCCAAATGATTTCAATTGGCTTGATTGAGTACAGTCATCAAACTCACCAAAAAGTTGGAGTTAAATTGTGTTTGTTGAGTCCATCACAAAACAATCAAACAGTTGAAGTTTGGTTGAGTACAAATAGTTTTTCATTCTGTTTGGTTCAATTTATTATGCCAAGAATACATGTTTAAAAGAATGACGCCACAGCAACCTTTTCCAGCAGCTACAGTTTAACCATTGTACAACTTATTATGTAACCCATTCTGACTAAACTGAGAGCTGTCTCTAGATATTATTATCATACTAGACAGATGATTTGTTGTGACATATGATCCATCTCTAGTATAAAATGAGCCTATTTGAATTGTTTGTGATCTTATGTATTAGCTTTTTTCTTGAGAATGCTGAGGTAACACATCTGTTATCTAGGCAAATGATTTCTAAGTTACATTAATTTTTAAGTTGTATGAGTATTTTTACATGAGTTATGTCTTTGATCAAAGATCTCATTCATTCAGAGCTTATCTCTGCTCTAAATTTTGGATTTAAAATTTGGACATTTTCTAAAGAAAAAAATCGACCCTACTTTGAATTGTTGAAAATAAGAAAACAAATTAAGACAAACAAGTAATGGAAACAAAATCAAAATAAAGTCAACAAAAAACAGAAAAATAAAATTGCTTTTTTGTCAAACAGATAAGAAACAAGAACAAGTAGTCACCGACCTCATGCAGCATGTATTGGTCAAGTTGTAGCCATATCAAATAATTAACAGCACTTAAGCATTACACAATTCAGAAAGGGAACTTTTGCTTACAGAACGAGCAACAGATCTTTGTTTTATTTACCTTCTTTAAACATGTCAAGTACTCCTCTAGGAAGTGGTAGTATCTCTCTGTTTAAAAATGAAAATATGAAGAAATTTTCTATCAGCAAATTCTGCAAATGCATGTGTAACATTACCTATGTGTTTTAAAGCAAATATGATTGTGAGGAAAGTATGAGATCTTCAAATAAGAAATTGCATTTATTATGGAAGGGAGCTGATCACTCATAGATGTACAGATATCTTACACTGTACTTCACTTGCATTATAATAATATATCAGTAACCTTAGGCTCCATTTAGCCTGCAAACAGACTCCTAACAAGTGCAAGAAAAAAAATTGGTGAGCAAAGCAAGCGGGATGGGACAGAGGAGCCTGTAGACTTCGTTTTTGATGTGCCAATCCACCCGTGGTGATTAGCCTGTTACAAATCAGTCAAAAAGGTAATAAGACCTGCCAAAATTTGAAATTATTATATCCGTGATAAGAAGCTACATTTTCTGTACTTGCAAACAGTTTTTCAAGTAAAGATATTTTTCCGCGGACATTATCTGTTCCTGGAAGCTCACAGTTTTCCTCAAGCTATGCTCTCAGAAAACTGGTCTCTTCTTGGAACAGATAATGTCCGCAGACAAATATCCAAGGCTATTTTCGCGCCAAATGGAGGCTATTGTTTATTTATAATCCATCAAATATTTTCACTCGCGCGTGATTGATCTAAACGCATCATGTGACCGAATATGCCCCTGCTAAAACTGGGGGATATCTGCGAATATTCCCCAATTTTCAAAACTGTGCATGTTGCGAAAAATATTTGAAGGATAATACACACCATAGCCTCCGCTTGACTTTGAAAATATGCTCAGATATTTGTCTTTGGACATTATCTGTTCCTGGAAGTTCACAGTTTTTCTTGAGCTTTGCTCTTGCAAAAGTGTTCACTTTTCGAAGCAGATAACATCTGAGCATATTTTAGGGCCAAATGGAGGCTATTGTTTATATATCCAGTTTGTCCTCAATAGGGCCAAGATCGATCTAAAACTGGAAAGCATCTTTTAAAGTATTTCAGTCCTCCGCATTGATGAGTAATCTGAAACCCATGGCAGAGTGAAAAAGCATCTCTTAAGAAAAACATAATAAAGGTCAATAAAAGATAGAAAGCACTGGTGAACTCAAAATATGTTTTGACCTCTCTCTTTGCGAATACTTTGACACAAAACCACTGTGTCTTGAAGGGACGGTAAATTCGTAATGAGGCTAATCTAGGATTTAGTGATGCTAATAAACCAGCTAAAGCAAAAATATTCACCCCTTTCTTCACAAACACTTCAGAACCACACTGCTCAGAATTTCAAATAACGCTAATTTTCATAATACAAAGATTTTGTGACGCCAATATTCGTTGCAAGAGGATTGGTTCAAATATTTGCTTAGACTGCTTGGGTGCCCGCTCTAGTAGACTGACAAGTAACGGTGAGATATCGATCTGGTTACACATTTTCACTTCAAGACTTGGGTTTTCTTCTTTGTGTAGTTTATCACGAGAGAATTCGATTGAATATACAAAGTAGTTACCTATCTTTTTTATCGCTTTTACATTGTGTCTAGTGCAGAAGCACTAGACACAAAAATTAACAGAGAGTCTTTTAGCTAAGCTACATCCTCCAAACTTGGTGAATACAATCTTCTACGTGGTATTTTAATGTTTTCATTCACAAATTGTGTAAAATTCAATTTTGGAAAAAGTTATCTACCATCGGATTCCCACACAAACACTGTAATTTCTGACCGCTTTGCCTACCTGTCAAGACACAGACGGCCCAAGCTCACAATGCGAGGAGTTTTTTTTTTTTTTTTTTTTTTTAATCTTTATGCGAATGTTCAGCGTGCGAAACGTGACACAGTTACCGCCAACATCTACTATTACATAACGAGCGAGTTTGGTTACGCGAAACGTGACCTTCGCCTTGCAGTATGTGGTGGTGTTGTGTTACAACGGTTTGAATTTATAAAGGTTTGTATTGGGAAAAACGGTAATCGACATTATAGCTGAAATTTTGGTATTTTTGCAATAAAGATGACTCACCTCAATGCCTTGTTGTCTTTTCTATTGTCATCTCGCTTCTCAGCTCGATCCGAAGCCTTTTAAGCGAGTTATCGCTTTTTGGTTTTCCTCTACTAAGAAAGAGTAAAGGCTACACACTCGATTGTGGACTGACCCCTGCTCGTAGCGAAAAAAAAACACTGAAATCCCGCCAGCCGCCCCAATTCCTCCGCAGAATCATAGTACAGGTTTAAGCGCTCCCTTGCAGTTAAATTCCAAGCCAAATTCATCTCCACAGTGCACGATACAAAGCTCTGAATCAAAGAAAGCTAACCATCCGGAATCAGTGATCATGCTGCCGGCACCATTCGTGGACACATTCGAAACCTGAGCAGAATGCCGGGCTAACAAATTGACCCTGACCAGGGGAAGGGACCGCACAGTTCTCGACAAGCCAGGTGCTTTGCTCCACAGTCCCCTGGAAAGATTTTTGTCCAGGCTGCCGACGGAGCATTGTTGTGACAAGCCAATCAAAGCAATGACTAGACATGTTTACAAATTTTGAAAAAAAGTACTTCGTTCGCACTGGCAATGTCAGTCTAATTTTTGGATTGTCCGTCAAAGTTTTAACTAGATTTGCTTTGATGGATGACTTCGAATTTTCAATGGAAAACGTGGTGAGTAATATTCGCTGTGAAAATTTTTAAATCGCATTTTGTAATTCGCATGCAAGGCGTTTCAAAGTTCATTATATCATAGTTACTAACTGTGATTATATATAAGCATATCAGCTGATCCAAAAGTACTTTTTGGTTAGGTTGTTATCGAACTTCGAACACTGCGAGGGTAGCCTTACAGCAGTGAGACAGGGGACCGTGGAGCAAAGTACCTGGCTTGTCGAGAACTGTGAGCTCCCTTCCCCTGGTCAGGGTCAATTTGTTAGCCCGGCATTCCGCTCGGGTTTCGAATGTGTCCACGAATGGTGCCGGCAGCATGATCACTGATTCTGGATGGTTAGCTTTCTTCGATTCAGAGCTTTGTATCGTGCGCTGTGGAGATGAATTTGGCTTGGAATTTAACTGCAAGGGAGCGCTTAAACCTGTACTATGATTCTGCGGAGGAATTGGGGTGGCTGGCGGGATTTCAGTGTTTTTTTTTTCACTTCGAGCGGGGGTCAGTCCACAATTGAGTGTGTAGCCTTTACCCTTTCTTAGTAGAGGAAAACCAAAAAGCGATAACTCGCTTAAAAGGCTTCAGATCAAGCTGAGAAGCGAGATGACAATAGAAAAGACAACAAGGCATTGAGGTGAGTTATTTTTATGGCAAAAATACCAAAATTTCAGCTATAATGTCGATTACCGTTTTTCCCCATACAAACCTTTATAAATTCAAACCGCTGTAACATAACACCACCACATACTGCAAGGCGAAGGTCACGTTTCACGTAACCAAACTCGCTCGTTATGTAATAGTAGATGTCGGCGGTAACCGTGTCACGTTTCGCGCGCTGAACGTTCGCATAAAGATTTAAAAAAAAAAAAAAACTCCTCACTTTGTGAGCTTGGGCCGCCTGTGGTCAAGATTGCGTGGAAAACCGTGATAAGGCCTATTGTCAGTATACATGGGGTATTCCAGGTGGGTAGGACGAAAGTCAGAATCTACAGTTTATATCGAGCGACTACAGTTTCAACATGTGGACGATTGTTACACTCATTTTACGGACGAAGACTGAAGATCACTGAAGCTATACAAAGATTACATGAGCTAACCTTTGAACCTCACAACCTGCATCGTCAGGTTTGTGTGGATTTCCTTTCACCTTCACGGATTCAATTGTCTGGTTTTCTTTTCTAGTTGAGTCCTCCTTCTCACTGCTTGAACCGTCAGACTCATCAGAAGCATACGATGACAATAGTTGTGATAAACCATCTTGAGTGATGGCCATCTTCACGACATGCCATTAGGGACAGCGCGTCTCCCAATCCCAAAATGCTTTGGAAACGAAAGAATATCGAGGTCGAAATGTATTATGGACCAAAATATAACAAGACAGCGGGAACCTGGTCTCTAACATTAGTAGGCCTGGTTAATTTTATCATTTTTAGCGGGTAAGGTAAATCCTGAATAAAATTTTTCACTTGAATTGCTCCAAGCATTGTTCGATATTTATGTATAGAATGATCCTTGCAAAGTTGAGCCGTCGACAGCTAGGACAAACCCAGTGCTTACAATACTGAGATGAGGTGGTTTTCGAAAGCTTTTCGCCAGCCCAAAACTCGGCGAGAAATCGATCGACAAATTCAAAGCCATGATCTGGGACAATCCTACTGACGATATGCTACCAAGTTATGGTAAGTTTTTTTAAAAGAAAAATTAAGAAATGACTTCATGTGGAGTGATGTCGTGATGTGTAGGCTTATTTTTCCAGGTATATCCTGAACTAGTACTGGAACCGGCTAAAATATGCAATAAAGTTTATGTAATTTTGAAGATAAACAAAACGAAAATGCGTGCACGGGCCCGAAAAAGTAAAATGATGTAAAATAGAAAATGGGATATGCTTATTTTGTAGCTGAAAAAATGCGATTAGGGTTTTAGACATGGTGTCGAAGGGTGGAAAGGGGGGTGGGGGGGGGGGGGTTGGGGGGATGCCATCTCCAATACAGTATCACAGTTTTGTTGAATTAGAAACCAGTGATGCTTAGAACTTTATAATCTTATATACATCTTTGTCCGCTAGCAGCCTACTCCAACTCCACTTTTTTAGGTCTATTACCCCACTCCCTTAGAAAATATTTAATAAAGCCTGATGAAAAGTATATCATGTTGTTACTAATTAACAGGATTGACTGCAGATGAGCTTGCCTGTCTTGCTGCATCGGGAATGCAAGGCTGGGTCTATACTGATCACGTCACATGGGTTTTAAAACAGCTTAATGACATGCAAAACGATACCATGCTACTATGCCCAATGTCGTTGTTAATATCTACAATGAGATGATGAGGAAAGCTAAGTTACTTAACCCTGGACCATTAAAAAGGCTGGTTTTCACTCTGAATGTGGGACAAAGGAATGGCAAAACTTTCATTGGCAACCCTCAAAATGGTGGTAATCATTGGGTACTGGTAGATGTTGAGCTGCGACCTTTCATGAAGATCATATACTGTAAGATGCTGGCTTGGCAACCTCCCCCAGACATCATTGATGTTGTCAATGATTTTGCACGGTACATTCCACAAGTTGGAACGCACAAAAAGAGTCATTTGGTGCTTGCCCACTCTCCCAGTGCGACTAATTGGCAGGGTCATGAATGTGACTGGCGATGCCGTAACTATTCCCTGCAAAGTTGCACTGATACATGTGGTGTTATTACTCTGGTGAACACAGCTGTGGTAGCCTTGCACAGCCCTCTTTTCTGATGGTTAACGGGTCCAGTGATCAAAGAATCGATCTTCTTGCAACACCTGACCCAATACTGGTTATATTTTGTGTCGCCCATGAGCAGAGACGAAGCCATATTCTTGTCAGTGTGAAACAAATTTTTAGTTTGTTTATTGTGGAAGTGCCACAACTTCCACTGATGACCACTCCATCTTTCCCTCACCCCATTAGTGGTCATTAAATGGTTTTACACATTGTGCTGGCATTATTTTGAGCATAATAGCGAGGCAAAAGAATCTAGCATTACGCGGGAATAACAGTGACAAAAACTGGCCGATGTCTTTTGAGCATAATATATAGTGAGATTTTTTGATCATCAAGCATTTGCATAATGACAACGAATTTGAGCATTATGTGTAAAACCCTATTTCATGACCCATTTCCAGTACTATTCTGATATTTACAACACATGTTTGCAAACACAAAATCCTTTAACAACAGAAAGACAACAATGTTGGAAAGGAATACTCCTTCTAACATGAACTGAATGCACTGCCCCATGAAAAATGCAGGACATGTGGTTAGTGTAGTACAAAGATAGAAGAGTGCTTTTAGAAACCTTTTGACCTAAGTTTTCATCTCTAAAATAGCCCTTGTGATATGATCAGTAGCAGGCTGTACATGTTTTCATGACGATTTGAACAGCTAGAGATAACTGTGCAACCTGACACTAACCTTCTAGCAGGCTACTGCCATATTGGCTTATGATATTGGCTTATGTTATCCACAGGTCTTTAGCTTCCTCATTGTGAAGAACATCATCATAATTTACTTTGATCAAAATGAAAAAGATCACCAGGGATAATGAAAACCTGGATCTACAGGTCCCTTGGCAAAATTGTTTGTTTGATGCTGTACTGAGTAGAGAAGATGATGTCATTATTTAGAGCATTTAGTGCAGGAAACATTTTCACACTAGAAAATATATGAAATCATTACAGGTCAGACTAGTGAAATTTTAAAAGCTGATTCTAACTGTTTCTGGACGGCCCATATGGAACATGCCAGGTCTCTTTCAACTGAAATCATTTTGTTATTAGCAAAACAAGGACAGAGCAGTCATTCAAGACTATTCCAGCAGCTTGTATTAATAATAATATTAGACCATGTTTTTGATGTTCTGTAAAATAGAACAGGGATAAGCATGTGAAATCATTATTGGCATGAGGTGAAACTAGTCTTGCGTTTCACACATTTAATTTCAGTGAGCTATCACAATACTGGGCATCGTGCTTTGCATAAATATTTGATCAATCAGCTCATTTCTGTAGGATTTTTATCAACTTGATCCCCACCACAGATATATGTATGTACATGTACATGTAAGTACTGAACGGCACAGTGCGAACTATATTGATTTTGCAACAAGTTTACTATTAATTTAATATTTTTTTGCCATACATGGCTCGAGTAACATTCTAAGGAAAATTGGACTCTGAGTAGATGTCTGACATCTACTGTCATTTCAATATTGTCATATAGTTATTTCATATTGTTCTAGAGTTTTTACTGCTTTTAAGCAACAAATCTGAAACAAACATTACATGCAGAAACAAAAAAAACAGATAAATATTATTATATATTATATTATATATTTTCAGGCTTTCAATGTTGGTATGTGTGTGGAATTATAATGGGATTACGGTATGAAATTCTGTATTACTGCATTAAATACACGACAAGCCGTTATGATTATTGTTAATCAAATTAAAGAAACTACATATAATTTCTACATACACAACACAAGCTAAGGTTCGTTTACTAGTAACAAATAGGTCAATGAATTGCAAGATAATAAATACCGTGGTGCACAACCGATCTGATGAGCAAAAATTTCTCTGACTGAGACGTTCGAGGGATAATTTGTGTTTCCTTTCAGAAATATTTCGAGAAAACGTGGGCTGGTGGTCGCTAACTGCGTTTTAAAGCTGAAATCAACCAGGCGTTTCAAGTGTTAGAGACCAGGCTCCCACTATCTGATTATATTTTGGCCCACAATACATTTCGATCTCAATATTCTTTCGTTCCCGATGCATTTTGGGGTTGGGAGACGCGCTGTCCCTAATGGCATGTATCTTCACGGAAACCCTCAAATTATACCGCCATTTTGAAAATGGACCTATTCTAGTTACCAGGGTCACTCCAATTGAATTATTTTCTTTACCAGTCTCTCGCCGTCTTTCAATTGCAAAATTTCCAAATTAAAAGGCGGGAAAGTTTCTGGCGCGGTGTTCATAAGTTGAATGAAACACGTGTGGAAAGCGAACGAGAACTAGAAAGAGTTTTCTTCCGAAATTTTCCCCACAAAAACTTCTCTAAATTCGTTTATATTCTGGAAAATGGTGACAACTGCAAAAGGTGTACGGGAAGATTCGAAGTAACAGCGTTGCTGAAAGTTATCCGACTTTTGCTAGTCAAATGATAGCAAGAGTTTACACGACTGCCATCATCAAAGGCTACAGACTGTGTTGCTCACAATCGATCAAAGTCTCTGTTATAAGCACTGAACACCCAAAGGCAAGGTACTAGGGTTCAGAAACACTTTCACTTTTTTGAGTTTTGTTTATTTGTTTGTTTGTTTTTTTTCGGTTTTCTGGATTTCAGCGTTACGAGATTTCCAGGAATATTTCATGTTCCTGATTTTGTCGACATATCTTTCGTACTAAATGTTTCGCACGAAACTCTGTGTACAGTATGTGGTCAAGGTTAAGTTACTTGTGATTTTTTGTTGCCTTTTCACGGTAGTTTCCAGAGTAGCATTGCCTTTCGTTTGTTGTATTCAGTTACGATGGTTGATCACCAAGATTCAGTGGACCAATCAGAAAGCTAGAAATGCATTATAATTTTTTTTTTTTAATAATCATATCTTACACTTACAATACTTATTACATCACTTATTCTAAGCCTATTTTTACAATAACATAAAACAAATCTTTCTGTACAATCATACTCATATCACAATTATATTAAATCTAAAAAATAGCAGATGGAGGAGCCTTTACGAATATTAACTAATTTTTTCAAGTTTATACTTATATTTAACTTTGTTGATAAAGTCGGAAAGTAATAGAAATGGTGAGTCATTCTGGAGCTTTTTCTTATAAATATAGTACCGCAGAAAGAGGAGGGTGTAGTTCAGTTTTTTTTTATCAAGGTACTTGAAGTTGGAAAAGTACCAAAAAGAAGATCTTCAATGTTTAGATTAAATTCAGAGTTATTCTCTGTATTAAATCATTGTAATACTTCTTGAGTAAAGGACTTTGTAAACTGGCACTCTGAAAAGGTATGATCTATAGAATCCAGATCCCCGCAATATATACAATTACTATCTGATTTAATATTAAACCTAAAAAGTTCCTTTTTAGTCACTGCAATTCTATGAATGGATTTAAAATAAAATTCCCTAACTCTCTTTTCTCTACAAGTCTTTTGTACCGATTTGAACATATTTGTCCAGTTTGTTTTGTCCATAGGAACGATTTGATTCCATCTCTTTGCACCAGTGAAAGGACTCCGGGTCCTCATTGTTTATCATTTCAGCTCTGAATTCATTAGTTTTCGCCTTAGTTAGGAGGTGATCTGGAATAGCAGAGATAACTCGGTAAAAGTGAGAAAAGGTAGTTTTTTGTAGTGAATATTTCGACTGAAAAACAGGGAATGATAGGACATTTCCATTTTTATCTAAAAGATCTTTAATCGTTCTAAAATCTTTCTCGAACTATTCCTTCCAGAAAAAAGGTTTACCATCAATGCGGATTTCCTTATTATTAAATAGAATTATATCTCATGATGGCATCCGTGAAGAGCCTTCAGTTCATGAAAGAACAACAGAATGTCCTTATAAAAAGAGGGTACATTTTCTAATTTTAATTCCCTTTCAAATATTGAAATTCCCTTGACAACACTGGATTGACAAATTTTCATAGACATAAGTTCTGTGGCTAGTATGAACAAGTAGGGAGAAAGTGGGCATCCTTGTCTTACTCCGGTAGAAGGTTTTATCCAGTTGGTGGCGTAGCCATTATTCAGTACCGCACTTTCTATATCAGTACAAAAGACCTTTACCCAGTTTCTTAGAAAATAACCCAAAGCAAATACTGGGCTTATTGGTTTAAAACCGTGTTTCTATTAAGCAATTAGATTATGGGCTCGCCTCGTTAACTATCACGCGATAGAAATCTCGAGCTCATAATCTATTGTTTTAGTATAAATATACCACTTGTTCAAAATGTTTATCTACATCCTCTTGACGGACACTTCGAAAACGCCAAGAAGAGAACGGTATTCGTGAAAGAACATTAGTAGATTTACACTAAAACTCTATAGAAACACGATATATGTTTCCTGTTTCTTAAATGTAATAGTAATTGGACCAAGTGGAGTACAATTCAGGGAGTAATAGTATCTATAACAAAATTCTCGATCGTGATTGGTTCTCTGCGCACCTATTTGCCAGGTAATCGGAGCGCGATCACGTGGGTGTCCAACTACAGGTATCGAATTGAAAAAGTGTTAATTGGATACCCACGTGACTTCGTCTATATGTTCTTATATTTGTATATTTAGATTTTTAATTTAGATCTTAAAATTTTATATCTTTAATAATTCCTAATCGAGGGCCACAGGTTTATTAGATGTAAAACTATTACGTGTAACCCTCTTTAAATGAAGTTTGATTGATTGAAAGCTGCGACAAACACCTCAAAAAGTCCCAAAACGGAGAAATAGGCCAAATGGACAACAGAAGCCAGGCGAGGTGTGTATATTTTCTTTATTTTAGCCAAAAAAAAAAAAAACATTTTATTTCGTTGCGCGTTTTCATCCTTTGTTGTTTTAAACTCCATACAATGCCTTTTAGAGCGCTCAAATTCTCAACGGTCCAAAGTGTAACACAAAACCACACACTTAGGTGGTCACGTCCCACTCGATACGCTTAGATAAATCATTCATATTTGATCGATTCCTCGAATCGTGAGTTTGGTACGCCTGTGGGCGGACTAAGCGAAAGAGGGACTACTCGTAGATTATACATAAAACGGCCCAAGTTGTAAAGAAACATTTCCGCAACAATGTTTAGGACGCTAACTGACCAAGATTGCCAGTACAAAAAAGATAAGCGGCAGTTTAAACTCAGCAGAGGCACTCGTACTCACAGATACTGTTCTAATATTCAGGTCCTGGGTTGACCGATCACAAGCGAAAAGAAGATATTTGTTTGGCAGCAACTTGTTTATCTTAAACTGAACTTGGCAGACTAGAAGACCTGAGAAAGAAACCAAGTCATTTAGATAGAATGGGCAACAAATTAGGAAATACAAGGATAAAGTATCTACATCTGCATCATTTTACATGGCAAAGGCTGCCCATCCCGCTACGGAGTGCTCGTGCAGGTGCGTGTGATCAAGCCGCTTAATATAATGCAAAGTAATACTGTGCTGTGCATGTCGCTCTTACAAAAGAAAATGAAATGTTAAAATGTGCCTGTAGAGCCTGTCTGAAAGGGATCTCTGGTTTTAACTGGCGTAAGCTGTTGTAATCTTTAATTGTTATTAGGAAGAAGCTGTTCTTGTAGATCTTTCCGCGTGTCAATGGCGTTGATGTAGGTTGCTTGTGATTTTGTGTTGTAACTTGAAGGAACCTTCAGGTGAGCTGGGATGGAAATCGTGATTCTCCCATGCAGCGATAATTGGTCAATACGGTATATGGGTTATTGACCAAGCGTGAAGTCAAGATGGCTGGATATTAGCCCAGTTCTTTTAGTGCGTGTTTATGTACCTAGTCGGAGCGATTCGTGCGATATCGGTGTTTCGCTGGAAATTTAACGTTGAATTTCCTCGTCAGGTAACGAATTTTTCCTATAATATGAACCTAAAAGGTTAGAAGTAAGATGAACCAAGAAAATGGGTTTAGTCACTTCAAAGAAATAGAGACCTCGGTCTATATTTTACATCTGGGCCTATCACACGTTTTGTGATGTTACCGTAGCCCCGGGGTTGCTCCCAGAGATGAGCTGTTTTGTTCTCCACTGGGTATCTTTTACTGGCAAACTACTTAGTTGTTTGAAGAATTCATTGGAGATTGCGTGATTAATTGACACTTGGAACTGAAAGTACCTTGTATAAAACAAGAGAAACACAGGCCCGGGTTGTTCGAAAACCGGTTAGCGCTAATCCAGGATTAAAAGTTAGAAGAAGTGATATATTTTTTGTATAGAAATATCTTTCACTGCTTATCGTTGTGTAGTTTAAGATGAACCAAACTCAAAACTGAAAGACAAGCAACATAAACAGAAAACTGGACTGAAAAGTTACAAAACCGAAATCAAAATTCTCTTTAATCCTGGGTTAGTTTAATCAGGCTTTGAACAACCCGGCCGCTATCATTAAGGCAACTTCAAAACCATCTGACTGCGACAGTAATACTAAATTTCCGGAACACAGCAGGTTCGGAATGGCGTAGAGATGGAGATTTGGTGTCTCAGGTCACTAAGCACCCTTATTATAGAAGAATCGTAGTTTACAATACTTGTCTGATTAGCATGAGCGATACATTTTCTGATGAAGTTACAAAGACACCAGTTTTGAATATTGAAAAGGGCATGGCATGCGCACGATTCACTGTCCCAAGGAATTTAATTTGAGCCCGATGTATTGAATACTTTTTGAGCGACGCGGGTTTAAAATCTCAAAATTTTACAAAGAATGTGTGAGCTTATTAGCGCCTTTGCCACCCAGAAATTTTTCAGTTTTTGAAAGCCAATCCCTTCTCGAATATTACACCCCAAAGAGCCAAAACTTTCACCAATTACCAAGTTTCACAAGCTCTATAAATGTTTGTAGTTACTGGCCCATTGACTCGCGGAGCTTTTTGCCAGAAACGCATCTCTTGGACATTTTGGAGATTTTCAGCCTGGATATGGGCCAAATTAGCATCAATATACCCAAAAAAGCATTTGCAACATGACAGCATGGCTTTCTCCCCACTAGCATCGCGTTTTACGACAATTTTGTTCGGGCATGCGCAGAAATCAATTTTTTTTCGCCTTTCCTATTTCTCCTCTTCTTATACTTTTGCTGAAGTGATTCACTTTCTCCTGGGCTTGGTTCCAGTTGAAAACTTTCTGAGAAAGCATCATCGAGACGGGCAATTTTTACCATGGAGTAGCCACGTGTAGTCGCAAGAAATTTAGCTCTGCGTTTTTCACTTTGAGTTTTTCACTCTCATCTGGGTATCATTGAAAAGATCTTTTCCTCTTGCAGAATTTAAGTATAGATAATGCCAATTTTGGTCAAAGGTAATGACATTAGAAGTGGAACAAAGGTAAGTAA
Organism: Orbicella franksi; assembly: GCF_964199315.1. NCBI lineage: Eukaryota > Metazoa > Cnidaria > Anthozoa > Scleractinia > Merulinidae > Orbicella > Orbicella franksi. The sequence goes on along the minus strand of NC_138154.1, from coordinate 3,942,045 downwards.
GTAAGTAAGTAAGTAAGTAAGTAAGTAAGTAAGTAAGTAAGTCTTTAAGAGACTTAAAGAATGTCCTGCGTAAAACATTAATGTAAATATTAGGTATATATAAGCTAGATAGTTGCATTAACCGTAAATGAATAATTGTATTTTATATTTTACTACGAGTTTCAATGTTTCAACTTTATATATCTTTAGTTATATATATATATATATATATATATATATATATATATATATATATATATATATATTTAGCTGTTAGAGGTTTTTAATCAACGCTGTAATAATTTTGGTTTAATTTAATTTTTTTGATTGCCATCATTTTTATTTCAGGACCTCCCTGAAAACCACATTAGTGAGTGGCGCCTCCTGTATAAAGATTATTATTATTATTATTATTATTATTATTATTATTAGTAAGTAAGTAAGTAAGTAACTTTATTTAACTAGGGTAGCCCATTCAGCAACGAGGCTGGTATTCATAGGGGCCCTGGGGAATAAAGATATGTACAATTTATAAGATCTAAAAAGTTAAGTACAATTTAGAAATTTAAAATTAGAAAGGCGAAAGCTCGTCACGGCCGGTCATGGGCGTCACGGGAGTCAATGGGTTGATTTGTGTCTAGCGTGATGCCTTCTCTGCGCAACGTCTTATGTTCCTGAGGAAAAAATGTAAAAAATGACGTCAGCAAAGATTCTCTAATATGGCGTATTTCCGTGAGCGTGCATCCTGCCCTGTGATTGGCTACCCGAGCAAGCAAGATGGCGCTATCTTGCCCGCTCGGGGTACACGCTGTGCCACGCAAGAAAATAGTTTTCTTTTTCCATATAATAAAACCTTCATTGGCCAAGCTTGTTCGGTCAAGATGACTGGATATTGGCCTCGTTTTTTTTTTTGCGTGTTTATGGACCTCAACTCCGTCTCGGTCCATAAACACGCACAAAAAGAACTTGGCCAATATCCAGCCATCTTGACCTCATGCTTGATCAATAACCCATATATTTTATCGTGTATTTTCACAAGCATATTACTTCATGTATTCACTCGGAGTCTGCTATAATTTGTTGCCCATTCTATCTAAATGACGTAGGGTTTCTCAGGTCTTCTTTATGCGAAGTGATAAGATAAACAAGCTGCTTCCAAACAAATATATTCTCCTCCTTTGTGATCAGTCAACCCAGAGACCTGAATTTATTAGAACAGTATAGCCTTTGCTGATTTCAAAATGCCGGTTTTCGATTTTGCACTGGCAATCTTGGTCCTTAACTTGTTGCGGAAATGTCTCGTTACAACTTGGGCCGTTTATATATAGATTAAGAATGGTCCCTCTTTTGCTTAGTCCGTAGAGCGAGACCGTCAATAAACCGCGAGGTTTTCTTTCCGTCTCACACGACGGAGTAAGCGAAAGAGAGAATACTCGTAGTCTACCGTCTATAGTGGTTTAGCTTCCTATCGCAAACGGCTATTGAACCATCACACTCTGCGCTGAAGGTAGCGAGTCCCGGAAGGCATGCTTATAAAATTATGACGCAAACTTTTTGTCTTGCAGGCTAATTATTCCATTCGACAACGTTTCTTGATAATCAGCTCTCTATATTGTGCATTGACAACAAAAGCAACACTGATAATAATAATGTTTGCATTTTTATAGGGCGCATCAGTCTCAACTCAATGCGCCTAACAGTAAATAACTAGATGAAATAAAACTTATAACTAACTAACTAAAATAACTAACCAATCACTTAAGAAAAGTAGCTGACAAGTTAATTAAGTCCGTAAAACTTTCTTTAAAAAGTAAATTTTCTCAATATTCAGGTCACTTCCTCAAATAAAAACATTTGTCATTTGTTTTTGTTTTGTTCTGTTATGCACAAATTAAAAGTCCCACGAACTTCAAGACAGCATGCTCTTGACAGCTCAGTATACTGCTCTCAACGTATTTCTTTCTGGCCTTTCCCAATAACAAATTTTCTCAGCAACATTGTCGTCGACCTTTTCAAACTGATCCCTTATCCAGTCTTCAAAATTTCCACCTCCAACCAAAAACAGTTTCTTCCCAGCAGACAAAATGTTCATCTCTACTATGGCGATAGAGCCTCTATCGGAAAGTTTCACTGTTCTGGGGTCAAACACATGAGGCCTTTCAAGCAGTTTCTCCAAATATTTGAGCAACATTTCACTTTTCTCCTGAGCAGGTCGAACAGTGAGCGACTTTGATCCAAAACTTGAAAAGTCGGTGGCAAGAAATATTTTCTCTAAGCCAGTTGTTTGCTTAGCGTTCTGTATCCTTGAACTTAATTGACGGAAACAATCCAGCAAGTACGTCATGTTTGATTCGTGCGTTCTTAAAACTCATTCGGAGCGAATGTGAACTGAAATATAGCTGTCTCCAAGTTGTTTAACTGCAAATTCTTGCGCTGCTTGCACAAGTTTACGGCTAAATGGCACCTCGTGCCTAACACTAAAAGGCGAAGGTACTTTGTCAGAAGAAAGGGAAAAATGACAGCGGCCGTTCCCAATCCCTCTCCACTCAACAAAACCAACGCAACTAGAATCTCGTAAAACATCGCTTTCTAACAGTTCGGCCGATGTTAACATTTCAGGATCAATGCAAATTGTCTGATTGATATTAAATCCCTTGAACCGGTCTCCGGTCTGTTGCAGATCGGAAAAACATGGCGTCCATCCAGTTTTATTCAGAAGCTGTCTTTGGCTGTTCGACAAGCGAGCGTGTGAGCTACCTCCCTGGGTAAGTACATTCAACAATACATCCAGGCTTTGATTGCACCGTTGCTGAAAATGCGTCCATCCCTTCAACAATCCATAACCGTAAGAATCGAGTTTTTGGTTCAGTGCATTCAAGTCAAAGTATCGAGAGAGTGTCCCTGCCGTCTGATCGATGTTTGTCCCGTGAAACTTGGAATCCTTGACAAATAGAACAGCAACACTGCGACTTCCATACCTGGCGAGAGCCGCGAGCGCCAGAAGACTTTCTGTGGCCCGAGTTAACTGATCGCCAAATGAAAATGCAATGAAAAATTTCGCACGCAACTCTGTTGCTCGATGTTTCTTTAACCTCGTTGTTGTACGTTGTGTTGTTGCCGTATTGCTGCTTCCAGTTCCCCTGGTCCTTGCCTTTGTGGAACCAGACATATACAGGTTGTCCTTTTCGTATCCAACCCTTGACAACCGTACGACGTAAAAGATTAGGATAAAAATCACTGTGCCCATGAAGACATTTTTCAACAGTGTTCGCCGTAAAAGTCTCATGGCTTTTCGTGCATGTATTTGGCGGTCGGCGGCTGTGGATGTTTACGCCGTGGTATCACAATATTCACTTTAGATATAGAGACAGATATAAGGCGGTATAGTCTCACTTTTTCAGCCGGTTGTTGGCATAAAAATTGAAATTGGGTTCGCTCGCTTAGGATCGAAATTCCAAACTTCTCGGCTTTCACGACTCTTGCTATTTTCATGACAGACCAATTTCGATATATTAAAATTCAGCCTAAAACAAAAGACCTCATTACGAAGCTCTGGGGGATAACTACAGAGTTTGTGGGGTTTATTCACCAGAGCCTCGTGCTGAGGTCTATTGTGTTGCTATTCTGAATTTGATATCGAAATTGTTCAAATGCCGCAAAACAGTCAAGTTGAAGTGGAAAGTAAAATTGCAGCAGATCTATGATCGATATCACTTCCGGTCCATTTTCTGAAATAATTCTTAGTGAAATTCCAGGACTGTGCACTAAATAATTTAAAAAGATGACAAATATACGAAATACTAACGTAACATGTCCTATCCGACAGAATCGTTCAGTCGCTCCTGAGGATTTCGCGAGAACACGTCGTATAATATAATTGAGAGTCCAAAATGGCGAAGATATTCGTTTACAAACATTGTCTTTGTTATTTAAATGTTCAAACCGTTAAACAAAAGAACTCTTTGTTTCACCACCCAATAGTTCTCTGGTTGGCATAGTAATAACAATAGGTGACGTCACTGATATCTTTGCTATAGATTTGGCGGGATGCGGGATTTGGCTTTTTTTTCGCCATAATTTTCGGGATTTGAGCTGAAAACAGGAGCGGGAAGAGGGAATTACAATTATGAGCAAATGCGGGATTTCGTGTTTTATGGGATTGGGATGCGGGACTGGCAAGGGAAACAAAGCGGGATACGGGATTTCAATTCTTACGTGACCTCATGAATTGACCAGCGCAAAACCTGCGAGCTGGCAGAAACGAACCTTTTGTTCGTACTCGAATAGCAAAGGCTCTGTACCCTGTCAACTCTGTCAGGTTCTGTCAAACGTATCCATTATCGCTTGACTACGGTACGTTAGTATCATGAGACTGTATGAATGCAGTCTCATGATACTAACGTAGTCAAGCGATACAGGTACACGATGAGGTCTTTAAGTCCTATTGTCCTTTCTGTCCATTTCCGACATTTTCGACGCTTGCTTTTGTAATCGTGTAATCTTGACCCCCCCCCCCCCCGTTCCTTTCTAGCTTTTCTAGACTTTCGACCTTTTCCAGAGCGTTTGGCTTGTTTTGGCCAACAAAATTGGATCGCAGTATGCGACATTAACTTGCGTCGAGATATATTATGAAAGTATATGAAAAGGGTGTGCGAGCGGGAATGCCTTCATTTGGAAAGAAAAGTTCTGAGCCGAGATTTCAAGGAAAGTGAAGATGCTGAAGCTTTGAAAGAAACTGTCAGGTGTCTTTACGACCCATCTCTTTTTGTTTCACTGATACGTGGACGAAAGAAAGCAAAACAGTAAACCGTTTACAGAAAGCAACGTTACAATCATTCTTGCTTAGTTGTCTGCTACCCATTGAATCCTTTTGTGATCTTTTATGGGATATCTATTTTCAAAAAGTTTCTGTGTTAATTATTAAATTAATTATTTAATAAATTAATAATTAACGTAGAAACGCCTTTGAAAAGTGGGTAGGATCGGGATTTCCAGGCAAAAAAGGATGGGATAACGAGATTAACAGGAAAAAATGGGCGGGAAGCGGGATCTGAGAACCCTATTGTGGACCCTCTATAATTTTGTGCATTGGAAATTTGTAAATACATGTACAATTATGTTCTTGATTAACATAAACCATAGTATAAAACTCTTCCTTTCTCTGTACGTTCTAAGCGGCAAAACCAGCCGAAAACCAATAAAAACAGCACTGAGCGCGTATTCGATGCTACAAACATTTCTACAATCAATGTTTGCAGGCTGGCTCCAAAATTACTTCAACACCATCCAGACAACGGAAATGTCATACGCTATAATCTGAAATTGTTCACAATAATATTTTCAGCGTGAAAGCGTTTGAAAGATGAGAATATTCACCCTGGACCAGAAAAACAACATTCTTTTTTAAAACTAGACGCTCTAAGAGCGTTTACTCGGGCTTCGTACCACAGTATCAAATCGTACTTTATGAAAACGCGTATTGGACACAATAAAAGCAAATTAAAGATTCAGGATATTTTAGCACAAGAGTTCCGCTTAGATATTTACTATTCAAGTTGCCTCGTTGAGTATCCTCATCCTATCGCAAGTTGTGAGTTTAAACTATTTTGGTTCAAGAATGAAGCACAGCTGCCTACGCATTGATGGAGAAGTTGTTTGCATAGAATTTTCGAGGTCTTTTTACAACTTATGGTGATTAGTTTGTACATGCTAGCAGAAATTGTACGAAGTTTGTTTGCTGGTCGTGGCGATCCGAGTAAATTGTGTAGCTGAACATCTTTGCCGTGTTGCGATCTTAAACCCTTTTCAAGAGTCATATCTCCTTTGGAGAGCGAGTAATCCCTTTCGAGAAAGCCAAAACGAATCATGATAAACTCCTTCGCGAAAACAACAGTCCTGTGACTAGGCTCAAATTGCATTGCATATAATTTGCATAAACTTTCAAGTTGCGCATTTTGCGGATAACTTCCAAGAATTTGCGACCCTTAATGAAGTTTATGAAGAAATATTCAAGCTACATATTTTTATTGAATCAAGGCAGGAGTATTTTTAAAAAGGAGTCTCATTTATAATAGTCCATCAGCTGAGAGCCGAAAATTTGGGTTTATGGCTCACTTATGGGGAACAGCCGAAACATGTCTTATCTTAATTTTTGACTATCAAGCATCATAAAAATGTATGACAGCAAGGAAAGAACGGTAGCTTTCACTTTGTAAAGCGAATTTTAAATTTTGCCCCACATACCCTTCTTTTGCCGCCATCTTGGATTTTTGGGAAACGTTTTAAAGTGGTTTGTATTCCTTCGATGTAAGCGAATCGTGTTTCAAATGTAAATTTTAAACGTATTGGAACTACAAACATGATATCCATTTGTTCTAGTGCTTGAATTATCAGTACATGACGTCATAAGTGACGTCACAACGCCTGATTATTGGTCACAATATGATCATTTTGCACTTATAATCATTACAAAAACATTGTGAGGCACGGTTCTCAAGATTATTTCATAAAAAGAGGGCAAGTAGATAAAATATTTGTTTAAATTGCACGTTTGTTGAAACTGTAGGCTGTGCGTAAGGTTCGCAACTAGGATGTAGTACTTCCTGCTCGTATGGATTGAGATGTATTTGCTCTGATGGCACTTGTCGGTCTCTTGCCGATCCTTGTGGACTCCCGCGAAAAACAACTGCACAAAGCCTCCCAACAGAAGCAAAACTCTCCCAACCTAGAGCGTCACAGTCATCGAGAAATACCCAGAGAACGCAACCAGTATTTTCAGTGTACCTGGAATGGTGGTCTTGCAGTTGAATATCCCGCCCTCTGGAGGTATGTCTCTTGTGGTCGCTAAGCGAGTGTTTGAGTTGGTAATGAGCACCGGCAACAGGCACGTGTAGAAGTGTTCGACATGTATCGAGAGGTATTAATCAAGAATGTCGAAAGATTTTAGAGTGTCTATCTGTGACGTTGAACAGTACAAGAACATACTCCCTGCCTATACTGGGAAGTCAAGGAACCAGAATTTTCAGTGTCAATGCAAACAAACCTGATATTGCCAATTCCCTCGTGTTACTGTGGAAGAAAGAAGCATTCTGAGGCAGGCTCGGTGACCGGATCATGTACGTGACAGCCGAAGATCAGTGCTAGAGACTAAGACGCAGCCACATGCGAACCAGTTTCTGAGATAGGGTGTAATCCTGAAGAGGCTGGTTCTCCATGCTCGGTTCGTGGGAGGCAGGTGCGTCATCCACCCCGACACTGATATTTTTGTCCTACTGCTTGGTCAAAGCCAAAACCTTGGAATGTGCTACATGAAGAATAAAGAAGGCGGAAAGAGCAGAATTATAAAATTTCTTTAGTTATTAACAGCTTGGAGAAGTAACTTGACCAAGACATCGACAAGCTCTACTTCATGAAGGTCCTAAATTATTGGCGTACACACGATCACAGGCTGTGATACTCGCTGGTAAGCAGTTCAGCTTCTAATTTTCCAATTCAGTGAAAGGTAGGTCCGAGCTATGGCGAGAATTGGGAAGGAGTGAACAGTATCCGGAGAGATACTGGAGGAAGCACTCATGTGACAGCTGTACAAGAAGGGGTGCAAGAGTATGGATGCGCTGCGCTATGAAGTCCAAGATGGCGACCAAAAGGAGGGTATTGGGGGTAAATTTAAAATTCGATTTACAAAGTGAAAGCTACCGTTCTGTCCTTGCTATCCCGCATTTTTATGATGCTTAATAGTCAAAGATTAAGAATACACAAGTTTCGTTTGTTCCCCTCAAGTGAGCCATACAACCACCTCAGCTGATGGACTATAAGGGAAGATGCGGCATTCTATTGTGCTATTTATTTTGGCTTCATGCTCGTCTAGTTCATGTCACGCAACATGATTTTCTTTTGCAGTCAGACACAGTTTTCTAAAAGAATTGGCGATTGCTAAGACTGCTAAATATATTTGAACTACTAGTGAAATAACTGGCTAAACTATCGTCAATGCAGATTTTCCTTAGGACTTGGCAAGAACATTGGTTCGTCAATAATCCCGCACAATTCACCGCACAATCGAAGGTTTAATTCTCCCGCACAATGTACCTCCAAATTCACACGTTTTTTTTTTTTCCTGCACCCTACTACAAAGCCAACTAACTTGGAGGTAAGATATTTAATTCAGTTACCGAAAGTCTTATCTTTACAACTTTGGAGATCGACATATTTTGCGCGGTGCAAGAAACAAGTCGGCATGTTTTTAATGAGCTACGAGTCCAAAAACGTTTTCGTATTTAGCTCGTTTTATTGCAATATGATTTGTTTTACTGCAGTGTTCTAAATAATAACAGCAGTAGCCTTGACTGCCTATTTTTTGCCAGTGTTTTCGTAGATTGAACTCATACCGCAATCGGCTCATTTGTTATCTCACGAGAACGTTTCGAGCGTGAACTTTGCTTACCTGGCTGGCTTTCAAGCAATATAATTCGTAGACCGACCCTTTCTGAAAACGATCAACATCTTTGTATGTAAGATGAATGTATAAGGAGGGGGCGTAACGGTTTGCGGTGATGCGGTTTTGCGTTATTTTTGGTGCGGTTTTGGGGAAATCTTTATTGTAACCTGCGGTATTGCGGTTTAATAAGACTAAGCGGTTTGCGGTTTTCATAAATTTTCGATCGCGGTAATCGGTAAAAAAGAGTCTGCAGCCGTCTGCGCTTTCCAGTTATGACAGTTATTACTCGAATCCTGACGCTTCCGATGACTTTTGATTTCTTGTTTATGTTTTGCAACGGACCATTGTTGTGCAAGAAAGCTTTGCTGTTTGTAAATTTCCGCTTTTTCCGGTTAATAATTGTTATGGTTAACCATTTTATCCAATGATACGTCGACTTGGTGACTTTCCGGGCTGGGAATCTTTCACTCGGATTTCCTACAGTATTTGCCGTGGCCTCGTGCGGGACAATGTCTGCCGAGCAAGAAGAAGTGGTTTTGAGGGTGGTCGGGAAGAGACGATGTTGCTTCAAGGAGAGATTGGATGCTCGGCGAAGTTTCGTCTGGGAGCAAGAACTCGCTTCTGGAGAGTTATACGCTTCAACAATCGTTTGCTTCACTGAACACTTCACGGGGCTGACTACCATGACGTTGTCTTCGGGTCATTCAAAATTCTTCTTGGAAAATTTTAAATGCAATTTAAGGTTGATTCAGTCGAATTGTGACATAAAATGGATGTTCCGAGCTCGTATTCGGGATACTTGAGTTTGAAAACTAGCATCTTGACGAATTTTCACCAAACAAAAAACTCGCAGAAAGCTTGCGTTGTGTAACATTTGAGTGGTTTCCAGTGCTGAAGTCGTAAACATCGATGTTTTTCAATTGGGTAACTCAGCAGTATTCGTATGTGCGCGAGCGCCCTTATATTAGTTCCACAACAGCATAACGAAGTCAGTCCCACGGACGTGTGTCAATTATTACAGTATTATTTTATGAGTGCGATGATCATACGTTGATTAACATTAACAATACACTTTTATCAAACTAAATAAGGTCGTATTTGTAATGGAATGGCGAACACCGTAGCACATTTGTAACTACGGTTTCGGTATATTGGTAAATTTCCATGCGGTAATGCGGTTTTTTACGTTTTTTTACGCGGTTTTGCGGTTTTCGGACCTCCCTTACGGCCCCCTCTATAAGGCGCGATTCTTGCCAAAACTTTCTTCGCAAAACACCGCATTCTGTCACGAAGAGCGAGCAATGTCGCGTTTCTCGTCCCCAGTTTCCATGGTCTACGCATGGAACGCCTGGGACCATGACCCTCCTTTTGGCTACCAAAACGCTGGTATTTTAAGGCTCGGGCTCTCCTACGGAAGCCCGAGTAAAAAGGCAAGAAAACATTCTTATAAAAAAAAAAAGTGTAGTGGGGACGGCGGGATATAAGCATAATTTTAAGCATAAGTTCATTTTCTCTTGCTTATGCTAATGCTTATGTCGCAACCTCGTTCCCAGGGTCTTTTCCCTGGCTTGGGGGTGGGGCGGGTGGGACATGGTTGGTATAAGTATAAGCGAAAGACTTTCAGCCAATCAGCGAGCACTTTATCCTTAGGTCCCCACTGGATATAACAGCGACATAAACGTAAAGCTAAGCACAAGACGAACACTTATGTTTATGTCGTAGCCGTCTCCACTTGTGCATAGTAAGCTTCTTGTGCTTATGTTTACGGTTGTACAGCTCTAGAAATACCGATGCTCTGGAATTAGCGATAAAATTTGACAATTACTAGCAAATCCCATAGGTAGTGACTCTCGGAATAACGACCCTCTGAAGGAAACGACCACAAATGTAACTTGGGTATGGGTAATAACTGTAGAGAATACAAACAAGAGACTATGATCTAGATACAAAATACTATTCCGGCTTGATATAAATTTCTTTCTAGAAGCTTTGTCCCATTCCTCGCTAAATAACTTGAAATTTTCTATTAACCAAAAAATAAATAAATTAGTTTCTACTTACTTGCATCTGTGGATTGTACAAACACACAACACATGAGCTTTGATTTAGGACCTCAGTATATTTTGGTGAACTAGCTGAGTAACAGCGTAATGAAAAAGTAGTCATCAAACTCCGCGTCCTAGGCACCTGCATGCCAGCAGGCTTAATAAGTAAGTAAGTAAACTTCGCAACGGAAAGAAGGAGTCAATTAACATTAGATCTTTATTGGGTCATGTTTTTCGAGATCGCTTTTCTAAGATGGAAAGGAGTACTTTAGAGAACATAAGCGCAAAAACCACACGGAATCTTAATTATATCGACCTCACCTTGATGTCGTTTTCAACTTGATCAGAAAAATATATATCTTAGAAAAAAACATTTTCTTTGAACTGAGACTGCACGATGACTGTTAATATTGACAGTGAGCGCATTCTTAAAATCGTGGGGAAGTTATTGAATTTTCTAGCTGCCGGAAATCTTTTCTCTGATGGTTCAGGGACCTTGCTTTGCAACTTAGTACCCTCGATGCCAATCATCATTTTGTCCGTTTTTAGACAATTATCTTTAGACTGAGTACTGTTAATGTCGAGTATTTACTTCTTTCATAACTTAGTTTTTAAATCATGTTCTTATATTGGTTTAATTTCAGATTTTTAATTTAGGTCTTAAAATAATTATAATCGTTATCGCTGTTTCGCTATAATATGAATTGAGTGGAAACCAAACTGGGTGGGAACTTCAAACATCGTACAATTTTATTTGTTAACACGAATACGAGTTTGACTAGTAAAAATGACAAGCAAATAGAAAATGAATACAACAATAATAAATGAAGGACGCTAGACAAATTATAAAGAAAACTTCCACCAGAACGATAAAGTGGAAATTGAACAGATCCTGGATACGTACTCAATGCACAATTTCCTCGAACGGATTTGTAAGCTATTTTAAAATAACGAAACCGTAGCTCGTATAAGTACGCGCACGAAAAATGTAAATTATTTGTCCCGTAGGGATATCATGATTTACATAGGGAGCGAAACAATAGAAAGCAACGCAAGAATGTCACAATAATAAGTCTTTTATAATTCTTAATCGAAGGCCACAGGTTTAGTAGTTGTTTTAACTATTAAGTGAAAACCATCTCTAAATAAAGTTTGATTGATTGATGGTAACTGCACAGTTGACGTCACCTAAAAATTGAGGTGGATTGATTTTGCTGTAAGTGCAGCGCATCCTGCATAGTCGGGCAAGATGGAAGAATGCGCCTTCCATTTATCAATGATGTCTTTCCCGACAATAAGCATCGAATGAGCAATCTAAATGAAGGAATAAGGTGGAATTTCTTTACAGCCGTAGATTCCAGTAGATCTCTCTTAAGGGATTGAAAAGTTATTGAGAGTCATTTCATTTCACTGGCAGCTTCATCAAGCGTCCAAAATAATTTGAAGTGTATTACAGTCCTCTTTGCATTTTCTAAAAACTATTAAGGTATAAAAAGTTGCCTAAAATAATACCAAAAAAAGTTTTCACGGAAACTCGAAATAATTCAGAAATTCAAAGTTCAGAGAAAATGTGCAAACACCTACAGGTGAAATTTCATCATCAGCTTCATTTCATCAGTCAATCAATTAATTTTGATATTGTACCCAATTTACTGTATTCACAGAGCGCTATTTACAGAAGATTCAAGTACTTCAAGTATTTCATAGGAACTTCGAAATTCGTTTTCGACATTTGGTGTTGTTAGAAATGATTTCTTTTGAAAAGATATTTAAAACAGTCTCTTATCAGTTTGTAATACGATGTGAATAATAGCCTACAAGCTTCTTAATACCAACAAAACTGGAGGTAAATACATGTAACTGGTCCAAGCGCCGGAAAGCGTGCGTGAGCGCGCCACGATTTGTTTTAGTTTTTCTTCTGATTGGTTGAGAAAGTGGCTCGAGGTTTCTACACCAATCACTAAGCCAAGTAATGCAACACAACGGACTATCCAAATTACTTTAAACTTACTTTTATTTCCGAGTATAACAGACATATAATAATATCTACTGTTCTTAATTATTATTTTTTTTATTGCCTTTAAGCTCAGATATCCCAAATCTAGTCCCTTCAGCTATTAGTAATAGTAATTGGACCGACTGGAGTACAATTCAGGGAGAAATCGCGCGTGTAATTTCAAAAGCGGACGAGCGCGAAGCGCGACGCCGATTTGAAATTACGAGCACTACCACGAGCACGATTTCTCCCTGAATTGTACGACAAATTTTGGAAATAAAAATGTCTTTTGAGCTCTGAAATGTCTTTTGATTAGGTTTTTTAATCACATCTATAACAAAATTCTCCATCGTGGTTGGTTCCCTGTGCGCCTATTTGATACATTTTTTGTAATTGGATACCCACGTGATTCGCATATCAATTACGCGCGCTGTAATGACTCCCTTTGCAATGTTTCCTACAGTTTCCAAAACTTATGAAAAGCGCTACAATCGTTTCAGCCCAAAAGAAGTTCTCAAACGACAATTTCAATTCCGAAATTTGTTACAGATACGATTAATTAGTAATTGGACCTCGGGTTGTACAATTCAGGGAATAATCGTGCTCGTAATTTCAAATCGACCTTGCGCTTCGCGCTCGACCGATTTTTAAATTACTCGCGTGATTACTCCCTAAATCGTACTCCACTCGGCCCAATTACTATTACTTATGGAAATTCGCGTTAGTCAGCTACAGAATTAGAATATCAGTAGCAGGAAATTGAAATCGAAAGGTCAAACTCTAGAAAGTTCTCGACGCAAAGGGTATTTTCAACGGCGTTTGCTCAGATTACACCAAGGAATGTACTACACTTGATTGAGTCTTCTCCTACTCTGGATACGCATTATTCAAGATGACTGAGTGACGCGATTACAGAGTGAAGTGGCACGATTACAGGTTTGTTTTACCTAGTTAGTTCATGCGCATTTTGTAATGCAAGTCGACGTCCGTATTCTAGAGACAGTTTCACTGTTTTCTAATGATATCAGCGGAAATCGTTAATTCGCTTAAGTCACCGGGATGAAAAAAGATCGAAAATCAGGAAATGTAGTTTGAAAAATTGTGTGTTCATCACTGAAAAACTCCGACCTCGAAATTTATAAGATGAAGAAAACGTTTACTAGGCACTGTTGGCTGATACAGGATTTGGCATATCGTATTAAGATTCGGCTTTGCCGATCGTATAACATAGGCTGAGCCTGATGCGATCTTTTTGTCTTACGAGAGCTGAAATAGCAATGTTTTAAAGGAATCACGATGTAATGACTTCTGATGTATGAAATCCGCGGGTATTCGTCTTCTTATTTACCGGTTATCTTACTCCCGTTTGTGGGATTCAAACGACGACTTCCCAGCATGCTGATGAGTTCACTTTAGTTCCCCTTTAACTTGTGAATTACCGAGTCTCTTCCCGCAAGACTCGTCAAAATACAGGTTTATGGATGATTGAGTTGTTTTTCTTAAAATTGACTGTAGAGCCTTTTAGCGCTAGTTCTACGAAAAACTTGTCGAACACCATACGAATGTCGGTAGAGGAGGAACTCACCGACAATTTAGTGAGAGCTAAATCTTTACAGGCTCAACGCTATTATGCAACTCTCGATACTATAGGCATTCCTGTAAGAAGGAGTTTTTCGTGAGGTGTCGATGATAAATCACTTTGTTCACAAGCAGACAGAACAAGAAGTTGGCCTTTATATCGACAATTTGCATTGTGTGCAGTGTCCTATGCTGATTTAGCTGTCGTTTGCTTGAGTGCACCAGTGTTAATTATTCAACAAGCTAAAATGAGTGTAAAGTTTGGTTTAAAACAACGCTTTTAATGATGTCCTTGGTATTTTAGTTACATTATTTGTAGCTACTAACCGAGTTAATCATTAAGTGCAAGAAGTCATCAGTGATATCAGTTAGGTAACTGTGAGAATAGTTATTTAATTGTTGTTTTAATTTTAACATAGTTTCGAGTGTTCTTGTCGGCATCTGTCTCGTCTCCCTAAACTAGCTAGTATTAACCAAATAGAGTAAACTTAGGGATATGTTTTATATCAGTACTTTATTATTTGAAAGGGGCTATGAGCTTTAATTAGGAACAGGCTGTAGAAATGGTCGTTCGACAGTAAAATTGCTTTGACAATATTGACATGCAGCAAAGTTTGAATAATATTTTGTGTCAAAACGGCTAGCGAAGCATGACTTGGATGTCAAATTACCTTTCGAATTAATTTATTTTCAACTGCATTATCTGATAACGTTATTCACCTGATGTTTAAAAAGATCTACTTCTTTGAATTCCTTTAAACATCACATTACAATCAGACGGTTGGGAAGCAGCCAAGCCTTTTTAATGTCTGAGGCGAGCTTTGAATCAGTGCCTGGATACGCAAAGGTGCAGAATTTGTTGCTAAGGAAGACGTTTCTTGGGTAGCTGGCGGCACCCTTTGGTCCTTCACTATGCAACAATGAATTTCTAGGAAAATGAATTTCTAGGGAACCATTAGTGATGCTTTAATCGTGTTTATGTCCGATCTTGAGTGACAAGACGGCAAAAATACCAGCAGATCATCGTGAGGCATCAATAAATCAAAAGCTGAAACCTAGGTTTCCATTGCAGACTAATTCAATGTTATTAGGACAGGACGTTTTATGGAACAACGTAATTTATATGTCAAATATAGGTAAAAAAAAAAAAAACATATAATCAAGCGGCTATGAGCCAGTCAACTTTGAACATGGATATCCTGTAAACAGTGAAAATTTTGGTCCTTCATTATGCAACAATGAATTTCTAGGAAACTGCGACTATAGAGACTGCAAAGTTTCGCATAAAATTTAACCAAATGTAAAGTAATGAAGCTTTAGAAGATTCTGTTTAACGTTTTACCCCATACTTCATTATGCCTACATTTACATCCTTCGTGAAAGGAAATTAGAGTAACTCGTATTGTTGAAAAATTTCCTTATTTTGGAGGAGGGGCGCGCAAAGGGGGGCAAAGCTTTATATAGCATTGGCGTCTCCACAAGTTGGAAGATTATTGGTCTGATTCTGCAGTAGGTAATCTCACTGGTTGATAGTAAACAGAAAGTCAGCTAGTCCAAGAAGGAGTTTGGTCATTGAAGACCAGTTGAAGAACACCGGGAGGGGGGGTTAAAGTTGGTTTTCAAATTACTTACGGAGTTGAGTAATATGCTCATACAGTTTAGAATCTTGCAGAAGTAAAAGAGTTCCAGTAGTCAATCTTTGATGTTAGCTGAAGTTGATGTATGTACAATGGTTTTGGAGGTTTCATTTACGAACACTCTCCCTATAGAGCGCCAGTTAGAAAAGACAACTTAGTTTATTTCTCTTAAAGCTTTCCCTGTAGATATTTTTCAGTATGGGTACTGTTGAAATAAGGCTTATTTTTGGTTGACAATTTTTGGATTAAGGCCGTCACCATGGCAACATCTCATCTGATGTCAGGCAGATATACTCCTCATTTTGGCTTAAATTCCTTAATATTTATACTTTCTGTCGGTGAAATTACTTCATACTTTGCCACATCATGGAAATATTGCCTGACATTTTGAGTTGGTAAAAAGTCAAGGTTGTTCAGACGGTTTTTCCAATATTCTGTAATTTGTCATTCTTCTAAATATATTAGATAACCTCTGACAGATTTTAGCAAAAAATAGGGTATTTTATAGGAATTGTATGTGGTTACAACTGAGCCAAACTTAAAAAAAAATTGACCGAAGGAAACGCGGAAAAATTCATTGTCAGTTTTGCTTTTTGTGCTCATGTTGACGTCATAGAATATCGAAAAACACTGACGTTTTCCTTCGAGGGCGCACAAATTACTCGAGGTTTCGTCCTCAGCGCGTGTGCGATTGTAAAACTATAGGAAGCCACCTTAAGATATGTTGCATAGTCGGAAAAAGGAAGATTGACACGCTGCGGTAATATGGGGGGCCATGGACATAGAATCATCAAGTAAGAAAGCGATGTCTTTTACTGTCAACAAACAGGCAACCATTAGTAATGCTTCAATCGTGTTTATGTCCGATCTTGAGTGACAAGATTGCAAAAATACCAGCAGATCATCGTGAGGCATCAATAAATCAAAAACTGAAACCTAGGTTTCCATTGCAGACTAATTCAATGTTATTAGGACAGACCGTTTTATGGAACAACGTAATTTATATGTCAAGTATAGGTAAAAAAAATATATATAATCAAGCGGCTATAAGCCAATTAACTTGGAACATGGATATCCTGTAAACAGTGACAATTTTGATGCCACTGACGTAGGGTTTTAATCCGTAGGTTAAGGTCATTTCCCAGTATTGCATTGCGCATCCCTACTGCGCATAATTTCACGCGTGATTAGCGCGCGCGCGTTAAAAAATGGCGGCTTTTTCTTTGCGGCTGGACCTCGCCATAGAGGTAAATCGTCATTTTCTCGAAAGCGAGTACGGTGACCTATCATTTTTTTCTGTTGTGTTGAATTGAGTAATAAATTTCTCTATGTAAAATAAATATGGGCCAATTCTCAGTGTTGAGCAAGAAACAATCGTCGGAAACGTGAATTTAGCAAGCAATCGTGACTATAATCACGGTGCTATTGTAAGGATTTATATGGTATAAACAAGGTGCTGTTGCTCCTAAACGAACATGGGGACCCCTCATTTTTATTTTCAAATTTAATTTCCTACAATATAAACAGTCAATAGGCAAAGTTTGACAAAAATCTCAGTGCAGGTTCTATTTCAGTGGAATGACGTTAAGTTAAAGCCCACTGGTATTGTTAAGAAATAGTGCAAAACGCAACGGTCAGAGAATACACGAGGAGATGTAAAACATTCATGAAGTTATCGGTCCGAGAGACCGAGTTATCCTTGTCCGAGAGACCGACACAATTATAAAGAAAGTACCGCTTCTTATCCGATCACCAAAGCAAGTAATAATTCTAATTTCATTCCTCTCAATTTTTTCGTTCTTTATTTTCCCAGCCAGTATCAGTGATTTTTTTTTTCTCTCTTTGTAACCTTTTCTCGTCTTGGAATTAAAAAGAATGCGTTCAGCGTAGAGTCAATATACCATAAGGGCAGGACCACGTCTCGCCCGCTCAACAAAACCCCTGTTCGGCGGGTTTCGTACCTGGATGGGTGACCAAATACAAATACCCCGTGTTGTAACAACCTCTTTTTTTCCTTCCCTTTCCAAGGCGATATTAAAGACTGCAGAACTTCCAGCCTTGTGTAATGTCGTTTCCTCTATTTATCAACTATTTGTTCCTCATTTCGTCATGTCCGTATTTATGTGTATTTATTTACAATACCGTATAAATTAACAGCGTAACACATCGCTCGAATTCTTCTCAGTTCTCTTGAATGTTGATCATCTAAAACATTTAATCACGGCTTGAATCATTCGGAAATTTATACAGCTCGTCAATTTTGATTTGTGACTTTCAATGTCTTCTTTTTCGGCAATCGAGTGTGGTTAAACCTGCATGGGCGGGCACCTTCGGGAAATGAGCTATTTATATAATTACGTACAAGTAGCTTCTATTCATAAAAACGTTCGCGCGAAATGTTCCAAATGTCTAACAGGAAGTGAAGGATTAAAGGAGTGCTGGAGTGAAATCGCTTCAGCACTACAACTCGGACAATAATGTTTTCCAAGTTAAAAACGTACGTGCGGAAATTTATTCAATGTAGGGCATTTCTGCAGTAAGATATCGAGTACTTCAGTCAGCAATCAAAAAATAACTAACTTGACACGGCGCAAGCGATTGTAAAACGGCCTTAGACGGCTGATGTTCGAAACCCGGGGGTGAACTCCTATATGAGAAGGTCGGGGATGCTTGTCATCTCCGATACAAATCAAGGATTCTGGTCTCACTTAGGGTGTTGACGACGAAACGTCGCCATTTTTCGCTGTCAAAGTACCCTTTAGGGTGCACTAGAAGAAATAATAAATAAAAGAAACGCTCTCATTTAATTTCTATTTTTTGGGCTTGATTCCCGCTGATCTCTGTCGGGTTTACAAGTACGCCTGCGATCCTTTATTAAACAGTGGCTAGTAATCGAACCTATTCCGCTTTAAATGGTATCTTTTAGGGGTCTAATGAAGCTCAAGCGACTCCCATATTAGTCTCCTTTCTGACGAGCACCCCTGACCTTCTCATATGGAAGTTCTCCCCGGGATTTCAAATGTCTAACAGGAAGTGAAGGAGTGATAGAGTGAAGGAGTGAAAGAGTGAAAGAGTGAAGGAGTGAAGGAGTGAAGGAGTGAAGGAGTGAAGGAGTGAAGGAGTGAAGGAGTGAAGGAGTGAAGGAGTGAAGGAGTGAAGGAGTGAAGGAGTGAAGGAGTGAAGGAGTGAAGGAGTGAAGGAGTGAAGGAGTGAAGGAGTGAAGGAGTGAAGGAGTGAAGGAGTGAAGGAGTGAAAGAGTGAAGGAGTGAAGGAGTGAAGGAGTGAAGGAGTGAAGAAGTGAAGGAGTGAAGGAGTGAAGGAGTGAAGGAGTGAAGGAGTGAAGGAGTGAAGGAGTGAAGGAGTGAAGGAGTGAAGGAGTGAAGGAGTGAAGGAGTGAAGGAGTGAAGGAGTGAAAGAGTGAAGGAGTGAAGGAGTGAAGGAGTGAAGGAGTGAAGGAGTGAAGGAGTGAAGGAGTGAAGGAGTGAAGGAGTGAAGGAGTGAAGGAGTGAAGGAGTGAATGATATGTTCTTCTTGTGACGAAACATCTAATTTATCATGCTTCTTTTTAAAAGACCCTAGTTTTGTTTTTCCACACAATATTGAAAAATTGTTAACAGGAAGAATAAGTATATGCTCTACTCTCCGCCCCTCCCCCTACAATAAAGCATGCAATTTGCTATTTTAATTTTAATAGATCAGTTATCAACCATGACCGGTTTGTAAAAGCACCCATGACACATTATCAAATGTTACCCCAACACATGGTTTGTCTCTGTTTTGTTAAGCTTTGAGCGAACGAAGCTCGTCTGCATGCTGGCAAAAAACTGAAAAGCACAAACTCTATTTACTATTGGTCTAGCAAAGGTGAGGGCGCAAGGAAAAAGCCACAGGCCTCCTCTTGACACAAAAATGGGTGCAGTCTGAACACAGTGCCAGCCCGTGGTCATTAACGTAGTTGTTTGGTAATCAATTGTCTTTTATCATTTTAGTGACTTTGCATAGCCTGTAAGGGATCCTCCCTGAACCCGAAGTTTCTTATGGTGTCCTCACAAAAGAGAAGGTATCTACAGGAGTTATTTGTAAAGAAGTAAATTAGTTTTGCCGTGAAAAAATCATTTTCTCTAGCCCTAATGACCATAGTGCAAAGTGTTAGGAAATGAGGCAATTCATCAACTCTCTGGCTCAGTTATTAAAGGAAACTGCGCGCTGTATATTCATAGTACCAGCGTAACTAACGTTTTCCTGAGTACAGTTCTTTCTATTTTTTGACGATACCTGCTGACGTTGCAAACTTTGTCCTCGAACTCTTTTGTTGGCTCTGCTCCAACAAAAGGTAGCTGTCTCAAAACTGAGTCTTCAAATAAGACATTTATGCTCTAAGCACAGAAAGATCTTAATGGAAACCCTCTGTGAAACATCAGCGTCGCGAGATTAACTGATTACCCTCCAGGTGTAGAAAGGCAACATGCCTCATTACCTGTTTACTGATGATATAAATTTTCAGTTGCTCTCTTTGACAATGAAACACAAAAACAAACATTATTGTGCTGTATTATAGTTTATCCCATACGTGGAAGAAAAAGAGCCAATGAAGCCATGAATTCCCATTTATCGTTTTAGTGACTGTGTAATCAGTAAGGACATTTGTTGGGTACCAAACGCTTCCGGTGATGTCTTCACAGGGAAAGGTATTTAACTCTTTATGTCTTAAATAATTCGGTAACTCGGTAGCTCGTGTATAAAGAACCTGTATCACCAGGTACCGGGTCTCTCCACCCGGGTGTAAAAATGAGAACTTACCAATTTAATGCTGGAGGTAACCCTGCGATAGACCAGCAGGGGGTGTCGAAATATTCTTAGTCGCTTCATGCTACAGAGACCGAGGATAAGCGCCGGCCTGATGAACCACGTAACTCGTATGCAGCCCGCATTTTTATCACTGGGTACTCAATTTATCTCATCATTTACTTATTTTTCATCAAATTGAAGGAAGCCCCGTAAAGAGGTTTTGTAAGATAGCAGTAGGCATTTGTCGCTTTCTTCGTTTTAAAACTGAATTTCTCTTCTCTCCTACGTGGGACAAACTTTGAGGCCGGAAACCCACCAAAATCGTTTCACTTATAATTCCAGTTACCTTGTTCACTATTTTGCATGATTTATTTCAGGAGTCAAAATCATCGAGCTCTTCCCAGGAATCCAGTGGAGGAGAATTTCAAGAAAGTAGTGGAGCACACTCATCATCAGGAAGATTAAAAGTTACTTTCCTGGGATCGGAATGGAGATCAAGTAAAGGAGGACTTTCCACTTTAAACAGAGAGTTAGCAATAAACGTTGCAAAAAGTCCTGAGGTAGAGGTCACCTTCTTTGTCCCACGATGTAATGAAGAGGACAAGAAAACAGCTCTTGGTCGCAAGATTAATCTTGTCGAGGCAATCAGGCGGCCTGGTATGGATGAGCTGGCATGGCTTGTGTGCCCACCAATTGATTTACAAATTGACATAGTTGTTGGCCATGGTGTCAAGCTCGGTCATCAAGCACAAGTTATAAGGCATTATCACAAATGTAAATGGGTTCAGGTTGTGCATACCGCCCCCGAGGAACTCGGGATGTATAAGACATATTCGAATCCAGTATCAGTTAATGAGAAAAAGCATGAAACAGAAGTCGAACTTTGTGAAATGGCTGATTTTGTTGTAACAGTTGGACCCAAATTGACTGAGGCTTTTCGTGCTTACCTTCGCCCGAGTGGGAAAGATCAAACAGTTTTTGAATTTACTCCTGGAATTTTCGCTGATTTTTCTGAAGTTGAGCAGGTTGATGATGAAAGAAAAAAATTCCGAGTCCTTGTCTTTGGGCGTGGAGATGATGAAGACTTTGAATTGAAAGGATTTGACATTGCAGCCAAAGCTGTTGCTATGTTAGATGACACCCATCTAACTTTTGTTGGTGCACCAGATGGAAAGCAAGACGAGGTTAAGAATCGTTTGCTCGATTGTTGCATCCCTGCTCAATCTCTAACTGTAAGAAGCTTTAAAGAAAGCCGAGAAAGTTTGAAAAAATTGCTTCGCGAAGTGGATCTTGCTATAATGCCCTCGAGAACAGAGGGTTTTGGTTTAACAGGCCTAGAAGCCTTATCAGCTGGTCTCCCCATTCTTGTAAGCAGAAACTCCGGGTTTGGAGAAGCACTAAGTAACGTACTTTTTGGTCCATTTTTTGTGATTGATTCAGAGGATTCTGAAGCGTGGGCCAAAGCTATCAAGGATGTCCGGGACAGAAACAGAAAGAAGAGACTTCAGGAATCGGAAGCATTACGTGCGTCTTACGAGAAAGAATACAGTTGGGATAACCAAACCAAAACTCTCGTTAGTAAGATGATCAATATGACTCAAGGTAGGAATATTTTCAGTGTCAACTTCTGTTAGCAATAGAATGGCTACTCATACAACAACAGAATAATTTTCTTAATATATTAGCTCATCTGGTAGGAAGCTTGGAATTCTCAGAAAGCAGAGCTTTATATTTGCTTGTTATCCTTGGAAATAACTGTAAAGTAGAAAACAACTTTTGATGCTCGGCATTTTTATCTCAAAAAAAGATAACCTAGGGAAGCTTTTGGGAAATTGTATGGTACATACAAAGTTGTATGAGAATCATCGTTGTCAGTATAGTCCCCTTAAATCACCAGTGAAGCAACTAAGTGGTCATGCTTTCTTTCGGTAGATTCTGCTGTAACTTGTCAGAGTTCAATAAGAAGAACACTACCAACTCAACAAACGGAAGTCATGACTGAGCATCCTCCAGGTAACGTACCTTCTAAACATACATTTGTGAATACATGTGTTCTGTTAACTGGTTTAATGACTCAAGGAATTAAAAAGCAAACTTTAGGGACCCGTAGTCATTATCAAAGCCGCTTTTAATCCATTTTCCAGGAAATATCGTAACTCGTATAAATTCAAACTCAAAAATTTGTAGAATATACGTGCCAGAAATGCCAACAATGAAGCTTCCATCATTATGTTCAACAAGCGTTGTCATTGGCAATCAGTTCAAAGTGCTTCCAATGTTTCCGATTTGATCGTTTGGGACAAAG
>NC_138154.1:3836780-3911780 GCF_964199315.1 Orbicella franksi | reverse complement strand
CAAACTGTGTCGACAATCACTTTGAGACCAAAAAAAGATTAATTTAAATGACAGAAAAATTTTGTTTGTTGGTTTTGTTAAATTCGAGACAAAGCAATGGTTTCTTGCCTTAAAGTAATTTTGTATTTAGTTTAGTTTCGCTCGACTGCCGACTGAGACTGCTTGAGTATTTTTTTTCTGAGTCATTTTCTAGAAAAGAAACGGCTTTTTTCTTTCTTCTTCCAATCTCTCGCACCTGATCAATGCCTCGACAAGACTTTTTTGTATCTTATTTTGCCCCAGTCACGAAAAATAGTATCTAAATTCTTAAAACTTTCCGCCATTTTGAACACAGAGGGGAAAAAACTTTGGGATGATGACGTCAATCGTGCGTCTGTCCTCTAATAGATCATAGGCGAGAACCAATTAAAATGAGAGAATAACTTGGGTTATTATATAAAGCCATGTATATACCTGTGTTGGGTTATGTATAGCCATGTATAGCTGTGTAGAGTTATGTATAGCCGTGTATAGCGTATGTGTAGGGCTATGTATCCCTCCCTATAAATATCCCTAAATTGGATTACGTCGAACAACTATATGATAAATACACTACGTACCTACCTAAATATGGAGCGACCGCTGGCCATTAGAATTGTAGTAACGCTATACCAAGAGCAATTGCGAGCGTGACAGGGGGCACGAGTTCAATATGTCCAAGGCAGAATTGTGATGTTATGTTTATGTCGAAGGCAATTAAATTTGTTTTACTTCATCTAACTAAAATAACTGAAATTGATTACGAATTAAATAAGCATTTAAGTTTACACCTGATCGCCTTAGTGCATTTGTGCGTTAGTGCTTAGTGATTAGCGGACGGAAATCCCCTGAGCCATCCCAATAGTGCACTCTGCACTAAAAAGGAAAACAAAACTGAATAAAAGTTTTAAAAAATGACAAAATACGAAGAAAAA
The DNA here is from genome assembly GCF_964199315.1 of Orbicella franksi. Classification (NCBI taxonomy): domain Eukaryota; kingdom Metazoa; phylum Cnidaria; class Anthozoa; order Scleractinia; family Merulinidae; genus Orbicella; species Orbicella franksi. The sequence goes on along the minus strand of NC_138154.1, from coordinate 3,910,827 downwards.
AGCAAAAAAATAGACAAACAGTAGAACCCCGTTTATACAGTCATCATCAGGCTATGAAAATTTGGCCATACTGAACGGGGTGGCTGTATCAACGGGGTAAGGTCAAATTTCTTAATGGTCTAAATTGAGTGACGTCTAAGCAGATATATCACAATTGTACTTCTAATCAACTGTTCTTTAATAAACAAGGATTACACAGGCTGGGATTTCAGAATGTGGCCGTTGGCCGTATTAACGCGGTGGCCACATTAACAGGATTTTCTCATAAGAAAATGAATGGGCGTTTGGCCGGGACAAAAAAAGTGGCCGTAATAACAAGGTGGCCGTAAGACCAAACAAGATTTGTCCTCCACATTTTTGACCATCTTAATTATAATAAACCAATTAATCATGAATATAAATCGACAAGCCAAATTGCGTTGATGGGCAAACACAGTGCTAAGCCGAGTACCGACTGTGCAGATATTTAGACTGACCATATGATAAAAAGAGAGAAAGCAAATTAAAGAAAGTGTTTCATCAACAATGGTTTTGTGAAGAATGTATCTGTAAGATTTCAGAATTACGTCTTGACTTAACACATAATAAACTAACTCTCTTCTGTTAATTAAAAGATTATAGTGATAACTAATTCTGGAAAATTTTGGTTTTAAATGTAGGTAATTTAATTTTTTTAACGACGGTTCTTGATTTCAATGTTTTTTAAGGTACCGTACCCATCGTTATCAAAATAGACAGTGTTACATTTCAAAAGGCAAAAAGCAGAGATCCTGCGCAACAAGAGGAAGCCAAGCGGGTTATAATGAAGGAGATGACCAGATGCTTCCTTGAGACACATGCATCTCAAGTCCCAGCGGACAACTACCCTCTTTGCCTTGATTACTATTTAAAAGGAGTACTCGACTTAATAGTAAGAGAAGCAAACGAGGGAAGTTTACTGATAACAGTGGAGTGCAGGACTCTGGAAATTCTCGAAGGTCTGTGGGAAGACTTCTGTTCTGGTCATTTGAATGCAGTAGCCGAGGAACGCCTTTTGACAGATGATATCAAGAGACGGTTTGATGTGGAATCCGTTAAGCTGGAAACAACTATCTCGAAAGAAGATTACCTGGCTTGCAAACTGTTCCTAATGGGCATGTCAAGTGAGTGAACAATCTACAGCTTTATGTCTTGGTTTCCTTAAGGACGGTGCCTACTAAATACAAAGGTTTTTGCGCCATGTTAGGACCACGTGGAAAAGGTAGTTCTTTGCAAGGGCCATTGGAATCCAAAAAAAAAATTGGGGTAACCACGCATTTTTTCGAGATAATCAGCCTTGAATCTCAACAAAAATGCTGCCATCAGCTTTTTTCTGAAAAAAGAAGGAAAGGATATTTCTTCACAGATTTCCTTAGAATTCGCCTTTACATACAGAAGAGCAAACACATTTATAAAGATTTTAAAACTGCATGGTAAATGGTACCGTGAAAACCATTTTCGGTATGTTTTTAATAACAAAATCGTTGCACCAGAGCTTTTAGCGTCTCTGACAGCCTTCTTCTAGTTCGGCTAAAATACAGCCTAAATACTTTTGGCTCACCACCAGAAACTAGTCACTTATTGAATAGGCTTGCCACTTCCATTTCATAACATAAAATATAGGGGTAACCACGCGTTTTTTAAAGTTAATGCCCGTTACATTTTTCCTGTTACCTCCCCAGTAAGTAAGTAAATTATTTTCGTATCTCGCACTTGCCTTGCGCGCGCAATACGCCACCTGCAGGTACAGGTTTACAGTTGGATTTCAGTATAATTTCCGACGGATAACAGCTAGTTTTTCAGTTGGAAGACGTTAACAGTTAGCGGTTAGCGCTATGCTGTTATTCTGGTGTTCCTGGTTTAAGTACAGGTTCATTAAACTTGATTTGGTCACAATAGGAAAATTTCGCTTTCATTTTATTCGTGTACTTGGTCGCGTGATTGATTGCGTCAATGTCAACTCCAGCGCGCGCGCACTTAAACTATGCCTTGCGTGATGCGCAGAACGTGTGCGCACGAACAAAAGTAGGCACTGTCCTTAAGGTGGCTCCCTAGAGTATTTACGAACACCCTCCGTATAGAGCGCGAGTTAGAAAAAGAAACTTAGTTAATTTCTCTTTAAGTTTTCTCTGTAGAGATTTACCAGCATGGGTACTGTTAAAATAAGGCTTATTTTTTGGTTGACAATTTTTGGATTAAGGCCGTTACCATGACAGCATCTCATCTAATGACAAGCAGATATATTCCTCATTTTGGCCTAAACTCCTCAATATCTATACTTTCCTCCGGTGAAATTTTTTCATACTTTGCCACATCATGGAGATGATATTGCCTGACATTTTGAATTGGTAAAAAGTCAAGGTTGTTCAGACGGTTTTTCCAATATTATGTAATTTGTCATTCTTCTAAATAAATTAGAGAAGCTCTGACAGATTTCAACAAAAATATGGTATTTTATAGGAATTGTATGTGGTTAAAACTGAGCCAAATTTAAAAAGAATTCACCGAAGGAAACGCGAGAAAATTCACTGTCAGTTTTGCTTTTTGTGCTCATGTTGACGTCATAAAAATCAAAAAACACTGACGTTTTCCTTTGAGCACGCGCAGATTACCTGCGCTTTCGTCCTAAGACCCATTAACCGATTCATGCGCGCGCTCGCGCGCGTTGTTGAGGAGGTGAAATGTCTCTTCCGGTTACTTGCGTCAGCCTGCGCGCGGAAAATAAAAATAACTTAATAACTCCCTATGTGTTTAAAAATTGCTAAAATATACAAGTCAGTGACAAAAAACGGCACTTTTATCGATTAATAACTTGCAAATTCGCTCATATTTTGGATGCTTTTTCTTTGTTTCGCAAGATGCAAAATAAAAACAGGTACAAGCAAAGACAAAATAAGAGAAAAACAGAACAACAAGAGCAAAAAAAGGGAAAAACTGACTCCTTGTGGCTTTGTTTGATCTTCCCGAAGTGCACTGGTAGTGTAAATTACGCACGCGCTGATAGGGTAACTTCCAATATACATCGAGCGCACTTCCGGTTTCTTTAAATGCTTAAGGAAACGCAGTTTTTCATTAAATTCAACCTTTTTCGACGAGTTTCGATTAAAGCCAACGTTGAAAACATAGCTAAACATTCCTTTTTGGAAATCATGCTTTTGTCAGAAAAGTACGAATTTTTCAATATTTTGAAATTCTCTGAAAATCTGACCTTTTGGAAATGAAACAAAATCTATGCATAACGTAATAAGGATTTAAATTAAAATGTTAAATCCATGAAAAAAATCCCGATACAGTAATTTACCTGGGAGCCTCTGCATTTTTTCGGTATTAGTCGCATGACCAAGGGCGTAGTCTGATGACGTCATCACCGATGTTACTGGTCATGAAAAAGTTAGAACACATGAAGTAACTCTGAACTAACTAAAAATGATGAGGTTAAATGAGAATAAATTTTCCTTAGCAACGGCTCCAAAAGATGAGTTAATGGACCCTTAAGTATTGATACTGAACATTCCTCAATCTATATAATATATTCGGTATATATTATCACAATATATATCACAATATATTCAGTATGATTTTTTTCTATATATAAACGAACATGTATACATTAAGAGCCTATTTTCGTTCATTCTATGCATCGTCAGTTACAAAGCAAGACATTTGATATTCGAAACATAGAAATCCCATATATTGCAACGTTTTCTGTACTGAATTCCTACAGTTTAAGTGACCACGAACATGTCGTTTCGATGTCTTGTTTATATAATTCATATATATTAACTTATTCAGTGTTATGTTCCTCCTTAATTTATTGAATCCTCCACTCAACCTCGTTCCCATGGCTTTTCCCTTAGAGATTGGGAATGGCGGGAAAAGACAGTGGCATCGGCTTGTCACATGGTAAAACTAAATTTCATTACGTATACTAATTTATGCACTCTTGTGGTTTATCCTGTCGGTGTAGAATGGGGTTGACGGACCTACTAGCCTGCGAACATAGAAGGATTTCCGACTTTTGTTCCACGCCGCCGAAAAATAATAGAATTTTTTCGGCGGGGTGAAACAAAAGCCGGAAATCCGTCTGTCTTCGCAGCTACAGGCCAAAACGACTCCTAGGGTACTTGAAATTCGGGCGTTTGCCGTTCTCTTTTCGGTCTCTCGACCTTCCTTTGCTTCAGGCGTGTTTCTGAAGAGCATGTTATGCCGTGCTAATGAAGAGGAGTCATAAATTTAGCTGCTCAAGCGCAAGTCTGATGACTATTTCGCGAGTTGTTTGTTTGTTCAGGCATAACGCTGGTCTTCTCCGCAGCCGACGGAGGAGACCAGCAGAACTCCGGCTAGAAATAGGAATTTGAAAGAAAGATTAGAATCAAACCGAGCTAACCGAAGAGTTAAATCTAAAACACCTCTCAGAGGTTAAATTCTCTTATAGAAAAGTGTCGCATCAAAGAAAAACAAAAGCAAAACCTTGCAATTCCGCCATCTTGCTTGGAAACTATTTTACATCCTCGTGATATCGTAATTTATTACAACGAGAATAATCGATTGTTCATGATCACATGACCAGCCGATGCCAGGGCCTTTCCCCGCCTCTCTCATTAGGCTCCCAATCTCTTAGGGAAAGCCCTGGGAACGAGGTTGCCCTCCACTCTGATGTTTCTCTAGAAAATGCAATATCGAACTTTAAAGAATCTATGATTCCCAGTTTATTGTTAGTTTGGAAAATATTGGGTCAAAAGGGCTACTAGTCCTTAACTAACAGTTTCCGACAAATCAGTTTTGTTAAGGGGCCTCTAGTTGGCATCAACATGTCCTTCATATCTTTATTACGTGCCTAAATATACAGCTGTTTCGTCAAACGTTGTCCCGCAAAAAGCGCGCGTAGAAGCCTGCGCGTCAATGCCGATTGGCCATGATATTATGGGTAGTGACAGTTTACCGTTGCTTGGTTCAGGTTTACGGTGTTTCAGTATTAATACACATGTTTTTTTCCTTCTATTGCGCTGACACACCTTGAGCATCAATCAAGCAACCGTGAACCACCATTACCCATAATACTTTTAGACATTGTCGCGTACGCGTTTACGCTTTTGTAGGACAACCTTCCTCGAAACATCTATAAATAAGACAACAAATATAATTTCACAAAATTAATAATGCAGTTGAGTTTTGCCTGAATTATTTAGAAGTGAACCAGGACTCATCATTGAGGGCCCACGAATCACTTGCCCACGACCATGCTGACCAAGCTGCTGATGAAACTCAGACTCAAACGGCTGAAGACGCTGAACCAATGACAGTGCACTTTGCAGTTAATTGTAAGTTACAACCTTTTTCAAAAAGTCACGCATATCAACAGAACATAAGTCACTGATTACATATTTCTTATGTGCCCTTAGGTCTAGGACAAATTTGAAGGATGAAATCGAGAAGGGAGCTACAGAAATTTAATTTTAAACTTTAGGTTGATTGCCTACTTATTACACTAATTCATTAGTTTTGTACGTAAGCGTTCTTTTTTTGGTTTGTTTGTTTTTTTTCGGAACTTTTAAATCGACTGGTTGTCTCCTTATCTACGATCTGCTTATGCTATTCGCAGGATAGCGATCCCACTCCTCTGGAGAGGAAAATTTCCTTGTTTTTTGGTTTTGTATCGTATTTCAACTAAAGCAACTATATTAGTACAATGCAGTAAAAACCCGCGTATTACCTAAAATTTAAGAACTTGTTGGGCTAATATCTCTCCTGTTAAGTACCCTTCACAGAAGAACCATTCTAGGCTAAAATCTCTTTACAGGTTCTTATCTTCAAAATATAGAGGTTTTTTCAATATAATACAGTACATCACATGCGATACAAAAAAAGGTAACAAAAACTAGCCAGAATACTGGCAGTGGCATAGGAGCACAATACCGTACTGTAAATGATTCAATATAAAGATCACAACCATGAGTACAAGTTAAAGATATATTAAGAACCTGATTAAGAAGCTTGGTAGCCTAATTTCACAGTAAACTTCATTTATACAAGAACCTATGGAGGCTAACGCGAAAAATCCGAGGTTCTCTTTGGCGGGTGTTTACCGTATTTATATGGTCTTGAGTTAATGTCTGTTAAAATACACCACAAACGTATCCATACGACAACAAGGTTAATGCAGAAAGAGTGCCAGATATTTAGAGATAATGACAACGACAATTATTAAGGCAGAGGTACCGATCAAAGAGCCAAAGATTCGGTCAAAAATATTCCTTTTTATGTACAACTATATGTCTACATATAGAATAGGGGATATGTCCTTTGCATGGATTAAAGCCCGATGGGAAAGAACGTCAATCATAAATCTGCTATCTTCCTCTCGTTTCATTAACTTTTGTCGTTGATGTCTTTGAAGACAGAGAAAACTTCAAAAACACAGAATCAGAAAATGGTGCTCACCAAGAAAAAGAAGGAGAGGAAAGTCGACAACTACTGTCTGAAGAAAAAACAAGTGGTGTTGCCGTTGATGAATTACCTCAGTACTTTCAGTATCCAAAACTAATTCATGACTCAACGCCAACAGAAGAAAGTGAGAATAGTTTACGGTTAGCAGTGAGGTGCAGCAGTCTGGAAGGACTTGAACGCCTGTGGGAAGACTATCGTTCTGGTCGCCTAAATGAAATAGCCGAGAAGTACCTTGTGACAGATGAAATAAAGAGGAGATTTCATGTGGAGTCTGTAAATTTAGCCACAACTATTCAGGAAGAAGATTACTTGGCATGCAAAGAGCTTCTGTCGAGCAAACCAAGTAAGCTGAAAATAACACTTGTTCAAGCTATGAGAAAAGTATGTTTATACATTTTTATTCAGTCAAAACTAAACCGATAGGTTTTGAGATGTCTTTCATTCAGGAAACTGGCTATGTCAAGTGTAAAATGATTGTGTGGCTTTGTTACCGGTTTTAGTCTAGGTGTGATTTATCTCTCAACAATCATCTTACATTGAGAACTGCACAGGACAACAGTGTAATGTACCGTTTTATAATGGCGACTAACCAGTAACACGCACAACAACAACAACAAAAAAATGATTACAGTACATTATAGGGCACAGGGTGTTGAGGCGAACTAGACACCACAGTATTTATAGATTTTTTTTATGTCGCTCAGGTATATCTGTGGTATTTCTTCAAACGTACAAATATCATTGCCTCTTTCTTTCGCTAATTTGTTAGACAGCAATGATTGTTCACCCATAAAGACTGCTGGAGAAACTTCGACTCAAACGTCTAGGGAAACTCAGACCCAGATTGCTGTCAAACGTGGGACTCTGACTTTAGAGGAAATACAGATTCAACCTGCCGAGGAATGGCAGAGTCAGATGGTTGACGAAAGCGAGATCTTCGTTTCAGGGAATACTCACATTTCATCTACGAACGAAACTCGTACTTTGACTGTGGAAGGAACGGAGCCCCAAGTTGTTGCAGAAACTCAGATTCCATCGGCTGAGGAAACTAGGACAAGGGCTGTGGAAGCTATACAAATTCGAGGTACTGGCATGAGCAAGATTCGATCTGTGGAAAAAACTCAGACCCGGGCTACTACTGAAAGTACGAACCTTGCAAGAGACGAAACTCAGATTCAACCTCCCGAAGAAACCTACCCCCGTACAAAGACTGCTGAGTACATGAGCACCCTGGCTACAGAAGAAGCTAAAAATGCGGAAGAAAATGAATCCTCAATTTTGAACGGTAAAGATATTTGTTATTTATCTTTATTAAGAAATATTACCATCATTATCGTCTTTGTTATCGACGTCAAAGGAATCGTTTTTCCCTCATTTTTTACTGCCCCGCTCAATAACACACGAATTCTGTTCAAAGAGCGGTTGATAACTTCTATAAGATAACTTTTCCTTGGTTACTTTATATTTATTCCTCTCTTTCCTTAATTAATGAAATAAATCTCCAAAGATCTTGAAGCTTTGGTTGTTCTCCAATCACAACACAGCCAACATTGTAACTAATAATAATAATAATGATGATAATAATAATAATAATTTTTTAAATAAGGACTTCACTTTATTTCATTATATGGCTTTGGTTTGTGGCCGATATAAAGCGCGCTCTGATAGTTTAAGGGCGAGATCTGAGCGGTCATTGTGCAGCCGTAATGCCCACGGGCCAATTACGGATTATACAAATTACGAAGAGCCTGGGCACAGTGTCAAACAATCACCGCGGCGGCTTAGGCTATTTTCCATATATTAAAATTCTAACATGGCTCCGAGGCTTGGGGAATAAAACAAAAGAAATTAATTATTCATTACTCAACCTCATTGTGATTTCTTTTATTTTATTCCCCGAAGCCTCGGAGCCAAGTTACAATTTTAATAAATCGAGAATGGTCTATTCGAGTGCATGAAAACGATGAAAGCCGATTAAAAACAGCAAGAGAAAGTAAATTTAAGTCCGAGTAGCTAAAAGTTTAGTCGAAGAGCGAAGGTACAATGTTAAACTAGCCACGAGATTGCGCTGGAAAGGATAAGGTAAACAAACTAGAATACATTCAAGCTCACGTCTAATAAGCAAACAAATAAAATATTTCGAAATCGCATCAGAAAGCTGTCAGTGACATGATAACATTTCAACGAGATTTTTCCTTAATAAAATTTATATAGAAGTAGTTTTTGACTTACCAGCCTGCAACTTTGACGGGCACTAGTGATAAACAATCAAAGTTTGCCGAGTCTTATGTAAAGCTGAAATCGCTAAGTGAAAAACACCATCGGAAGATCCGACACGCATCCTGAGCAGAACACCACGAAGAAACTTATAAGTTGTCATCTTAGTCACACCAATTACCGAAATACTGAACTCCGTCGCAGTTAGTTTAGTAGTTCTCATCAAATAGATTTCCTCGCTTTAACACAAGCAAGTGTAAAACAGCTTCCAGGATCATCAGATGTAGACAATCGGGCGGTTTCTCAGTGTCGGCAGCAGTTTTTGATAACTACAGGAAGTTTTAGACGTTCACAATACTTAAAAAGTTCATCCATAAATCTCCCAGAATCAAGAAGGTGAAGATATGTTGTCGAAAGCGAATGCGAAGATCGAGTTATTCTGCGCAATTAGTATCTTCTTTCACCGAAAGACCGTTTGAATTTGTTTGGACTATTTTGAAGCACTTTCTGTCTTTTCTATATGCGTTGACGTTTCGCCACAAAAGTCGGAAAACTCCTCCATCAAGTTGTGGCACCACTATACTAAAATATCTTTTTGAGGCTGTGACAATCGTTTTTCTCGTATAAAGAAATGTGTGTTTTTGACGGAATACGTAAGATAGTGGTGAAGTTTACTGACTGTGTAGTTTTGTCCTGGGTTTGAGACGATGAATGAATCGGTAAACGCGCGCATCGCCGGATGTAAATTGACGACTTCCGCTTGAATATTTTTTTTTCATTTTTTTAATTAAAAGCCATATAATAAACAACTTAAAAACCTCGACCGTTCGGTCGTTACGGGAAAATCTCAAACCTCGGCCCACCGTATTGACCGAGCGATAGCGAGGTCAATACGGTAAGGCCTCAGTTTGAGATTTTCCCGTAACGACCTCACCCCCAGTTATTAAGAAGTTAAAGATGATCGATATACAAAATTTAAATATATAATAAGAAAATTATCATCCTAAAAAATAAACTACATCAATGCGGAATATTCACAGAACGAAACAATGTGGTACGAAATATTAAACTCCTGAGAGCTGAGAGTCACTCTGCCAAAACTCTACTGTTCATCGGGTAAAATAATTAAACAGAATAATACAACAATTGAAGAAAAGGAATTCGATACACTCTGTTCATTAACAATTCCACAAGTTTATGCTGCGGAAATTAATTTTTGAGTAAATACGACCTTAAAGGTAATAATAAAAATAATATTAATAATAATATTAACACTAATATTAATATTAATAATAATAATAATAATAATAATAGTAATATTCTACGAGGGAACCCAGCTCGCCAAGGCGATTCTCAATGAGGCCCTCGAAAAAAACCGATTAAATAATTTAAAAACAGCCTAATCCTAAATAGCTAACTACACAAAATATAAAAGTTAAAAGTTCATTTAAATTAGTGAAAATCTTTTGAAAAAAGTTTTCAGTTTCGCTTTAAGAATAGATAAAATTCATTGTCTTTAAAGTCAAAAGGATCTGTCACTAGATGTAGAAGAAAAGAGTAATATTCACGAAAACCATCAGGATTATTGAAAGAAACCTGTTTTACAAGTATGAGAAAAGTACTCTCGTACCGAGAGACGATCATAGTCTCTTGCTTGTCCGTCGTTTTAGAACTTCCTTAACCATTAGCGACTGTGCCGGCCGTAATCGGCTGTGTCCACTGTTCTTTGTTCCACTTCTGACGTCATCACCTTTGACCAAAATTGGCATTACTTATACTCAAGTTCTGCAGGAGGAAGAGATCTTTCCAATGATATCCAGATCAGAGTGATTGGGTTTATAGAGCGTGAAATATGCAGGAAAAGCGTTTGAAATTTGAGTGAAAAACTCGTAACAAAATTTCCTTTAACTACACTTAACTACTCCGCGGTAAGAATATTCCTGTCTCGACGATGCTTTCTCGAGAATTCTGGAACTGCAAGCAAGCCCAGTAGAAGGTCAACAACTGCAGCAAAAAGATAAGAAAAGGAGAAAAAGGAAAGGCAAAAATAAATAAGTAAAAAGCCAAATAACCTAATGACGTAGTTTACTTTCTCGTCTCATAATGTGGATTTGTGGGTATGACCGAGCAAAAATCTCATAAATTAAAACGCAATGCTAGTGGAAAGAATGGCATGCTGTAATGTTGCACCTTTGCGCGTTATTATGCCAATTTGTAGAGACTGTACATGTAAAAGTATAGAAATCAAATCTTCGCATTAATTTATTCATTTTGCCTTGAGAATGGTGTCTCGATAACGTCGAAACGTCGGCTATTAACTTTAATATTTACTTGTTTATGTTTTAAAAAGTCGTTGTTGAATAATAATAATAATAATAATAATAATGATAATAATTATCTTGAGTGATGCAAGTGAGCCTTTAAGACAAAACCTGATAGAAAATCGAGCAATACCAGTTTTCAGTGGACAATAACCTTGTACCAGAACAACTTTAAGGACATTACAGTCCTTTTCGCATTTTCTAAACGCTAAAGATATAAAAAGCTGTCTGAAATAACACCAAAAACATGGAAACTCAAGAGAATACATTTCAAAGTTCAGAGAAATTGTGCAAACAAAGGTAAAACTTCATCATCAGTCTCATTTCATCGGTATTTAAAAGTTTCTTATGTGAACTTCAAAATTTCGACATTTGGTGTTGTTGGAAATGACTTCATTTGAGAAGATATTTAAAACAGTCGCACAAAAGTTTGCAGTACAATGTAACGTTCAAAGTTTTTGTCCCCTTGTTACTCAAATTTGAGGTGGATCCCTTCTCAATGTATATATTGTTTGGTAACTTCAAACTATGTTTCAAAGATAGTAATATTGCAATTTCTCTCATATTATTTCAGATGAGCTCGAGACAAAAGGCTCGACATGTACAGGAGTTGGTTCTCTGGCGCCGTCTTGTCAGTCTCTAACTCAGATTCCTAAAGAAGGTAAGATTCACTTTGACGAGGAAAGGTCTGACACTAATGGAAGGGTTTCACTTTGGCATCGAGTGGCAGGTGATTCACTTAACTGCAACCAAAAGCTAGATCTTGAAATTTCTATGTAGTGGTAGTTAATGTAGCGGAAGGCCGAACCAATGAGGGCGCTCGACAACAAGTTGGTAGAGTTGACAGGAATCTAACCTTTATTGCCTGATTCTGCCCCATGAATTGCACGGCAATCTCTTTCTGATTCTCTACCAAATGCACACGCGTTTTTAAAAATACCTTATTGGTAGGCATGGGTGGGCATACGGGACGATTAAACATCTTTACAAGGCAATAACCCAAGCAGTTCCATGCCACTCCCGCGAATGAATAGCAAAGCACTTGATACAACGAGTAGAACACTTAGTTTTCAAGAACTTACGCCAAAAAGAGGAACTTAGTGGAGGGTCTAAACAAGGTCAATAGACAAACCCAAACATGACCAACAATGAAGCTACATTAAAAACCCGTGTGTAAGAACCTAGTGGTTTAAGAACCTGCTGGCAGAAATTTGCCATTTTCAAACCCAAAAATATAAGAACCTGTTCAGCCAAGCAAGATCAAGCAGGTTCTTACACGTGGTCTACAGTTAAATTGTGATAACCATTTTGACCAGGAAGTGTGACTTTGGGATTGCAAATTTATATGTTTACGAGAAAATTCTGTACCAATATTATACAGACAACACTACGTATAGAGTCTGATAATAAAAGCTATATGAGATGGTACCTTCTCAAGAAATGCTGCCAATAACTTCACTGATAAGCAAGGGTCCCGGGCGACCTTGATATATTGTAGAAGCAAGTAGAATCTTAGGGTGCGTTCATTTTACGTCATTCCATTATGAGAATAAACGAGACAACCCCGACTATTCTTTCAATTGAATCTGATTAGGAAGACTTACAAGGTTGAAATGAGGCTCTACTCCCAATCTGCGTAATAATGACTATCATGCGCGCGTTACCTTATTTGTTAAACGAACTATAAAATTCGGGCAGAGTGTTTAACAACAACTTTTCACTTCTTCTTCAAGTGAAAACCAATGTTACATAGGCCACGGTATAAGCGAAATAGTTCTCAACCATTTTTCTTTCCTTTTTTGGTTTTCTCACAGTTGAAAAGTTTTCTGGTTCAGCATTGGACATCGGCGTGCCAAGTCCACATTCTTCATTCAAGGCAATTAAGATCAATACCACCTTGACCAGTTTAAATTTGAGTGGCAAAATGATTGGTGATCATGATGTGCGTTCTCTCTCTGAGGATCTTAATGTCAACAATACGTTAACCAATCTAAATGTAAGTGGGAACCACATTGGTCATAATGGTGCGGGTCATCTCTCTAAAGCCCTAAAAGTGAATGGAACTTTGACCAATCTGAATGTGAGTGGGAACCACATTAGTGATAGTGGCGCATGTCATCTCTCTGAAGCACTAAAAATGAATGGAACGTTGGCTAATCTAAACGTGAGTGAGAACAGTATTGGTGAAAGTGGAGCGTGTCATCTCTCTGAAGCCCTAAAAGTGAATGGAACGTTGGCTGATCTAAATGTGAGTTGGAACAAACTTGGTGAAAGTGGAGCGTGTCGGCTCTCTGAAGCCCTTAAAGTGAATAGAACGTTGGCTAATCTGGATGTGAGCGGCAACAAGATTGGTGAAAGTGGAGCGTGTCATCTCTCTGAAGCCCTAAAAGTGAATGGAACTTTGACCAATCTGAATTTGAGTGGGAACAACATCGGTGATAGTGGTGCGGATCATCTCTCTGAAGCACTAAAAATGAATGGAACGTTGGCTAATCTAAACGTGAGTGAGAACAGCATTAGTGAAAGTGGAGCGTGTTATCTCTCTGAAGCCTTAAAAGTGAATGAATCGTTGACTAATCTGGATGTGTACAACAACGAAATTGGTGATAGTGGTATGGCTCATCTCTCTGAAGCTCTAAAAGTGAATGTAACTTTGACTAATCTGGATGTGACTGCGAACACGATTGGTGAAAGTGGAGCGTGTCATCTTTCTGAAGCCCTAAAAGTGAATGGAACTTTGACTAATCTGAACGTAAATTGGAACAGCATTAATGAAAGTGGTGCGGGTCATCTTTCTAAAGCTCTAAAAGTAAATGGAACGTTGGCTAAACTAAATGTGATTTCAAACAACATTGGTGATAGTGGTGCAGGACATCTCTCTGAAGCTCTAAAAGTGAATGGAACGCTGGCTAACCTGAATGTGAGTTGGAACAACATTGGTGATAGTGGTGCGGGTCATCTCTCTGAAGCTCTAAAAGTGAACGGAACGTTGGCTTATCTGAATGTGACCGGCAACAAAATTGGTGATAGCGGTGCGATTCATCTCTCTGAAGCCCTAAAAGTGAATGAAACGTTGGCTAATCTGAATGTGAGCGGCAACAAAATTGGTGATAGTGGTGCGGGTCTTCTCTCTGAAGCCCTAAAAGTGAATGGAACGTTGGTTAATCTGAATATGACATGGAACAATATTGGTGATACTGGTGCAGGTCATCTGTCTGAAGCCCTTAAAGTGAATAGAACGTCGACTGATCTGGACAAGAGCAAGGACAACATTGGTGATAGTGCTGCGTGTCATCTGATTGGGCTTACTCTCCAGCGCAACGTTCGCAGTTTCTTGAAAAAAGTATTCCCAAAAAATGAAGAAAGGTAAACATAAAGTAAATAAAGATTACTCCATGATGAAAAATATGCAAACAGCAAATAGTTTAAGATCGCCAGTTATTTATCGGGCGAAAGTTTTGAATTTGATGAGTACATGTTAGTGTAGTGTTACCAATTTTAATTTTTAGCCAGTCACAGCGCCGCAGATATTGTCGTCATTCTCTTAAAAAATTGTCAAAAACTGGTATGTTAATTTATTCGTCCCTGGTTGTGATCAAACGATCGAGCGGTTGCGAGCTGATGTTCCCTTTCGTCTCTCACCGAGCAGAAAGGGAAGGGAATCTCTGTTTGCAGGTTAGAGTGACGATGATCTCGTAAGCTGCTTTGGACAGTCTTTGAACAGAAGAGGTCGCGTTTTTTGTGCGACTTGATTCAGTATAAATTCAAGGAACTATTTGAGTCTGCGCGGTACATTCGACTCCTCTCGCTTCACTCTTTGCCTTCAAGTCAGTTTTCAGCGATTTGATGGGTCATTAATTTTGGAAAGAGTAAACTCTGCGATTTACGGCCTCAAGTTTGAAATTAACCTTTCTCTGGCAATTTCTTTGAAGCGCGTGGTTTTTGGTACAACGGCTATCTGTACAACTTTGTACGTTCGTTCATTACTAGTAAACATTCATCGTTCCCGTTGTTGCTTGAGCGAATGAAATTTCATTGTTCGTGGTTCTGCTTGACTAAGCTTTGTCAACCGTTTCCGGGAACAATGTTTAAACTTAGAGCTTCTCGCTACCTTGTAAACGAAAAAAAAAAATAAAACTATACACATGAAAGAAATGTTGTCAACAAAAACTGCTTCCAATTTTACAGCCCAAAAGATGCCTTTTTCTTCGAGACACCTTCACTTAAGTTGTAAACACAGTCACAAGTCATAAGTTCAAAGGAAGTTCAACTAAACAGAGGAGAAAAAAAGTATGGTTTTTATAGAAGGCGTTTTCACGGACGTCAAGGCAGCCATATTGGTGTTCCGAACCAATCCTGTGGGAGTTTAACTCTTTTCTAAGGCCCCGTTCACACTACCCCGAAGGAATTTGAAAACGCAACAATCACCTATCATTTTGGATTTGTGCTTGAAGAAACCTCGGCCATGGGAATCTCATGACTATCGTGACGTCATCGTTTTCGAAAGGCTCCGTTTTCAAAATGTTTTTCATCCACACTAAAAAACACAAGCCGCCGTTTCCAAATTTCTCGGGTTTGAAGAGTGTTTTTTAAAAGCTCCGTCTCCGTGACGGATTAGAGTGGACGGGAAGCCCAACCAGAGAAAAAAGCTGCGTTTTCAAATTTCTCCAGCGTTGTGTGAACAAGGCCTAATGTAAACAGTTTCTCTTGCTCCAATAAATTTGCATCGCTACTGGCCACGTGAATAGAAACGCTCTATAAAGCACAATTATACGATATTACAGAATCGATGTCTTTTTCTCACGAATTCTATAGAACTACATTGGAATCTCCCAAGTGCAAGCAAAGGGAAAATCCTGACAGGTTTGCTCGCAATATGGGAAGAGGTAGGTGGACCATACAATTTACAATCTGGTAAGTCTTTTCATGGAATTAAGAGTGACTGTATAACAATCGACCAAAATCGACTTGCGGTAGCACAAGTCGAAAAATCGATTTCACTCGTATTTTGCCCATAGATAGGTCCTAGTGAGAATACAAACGGACCGTAATTAGTTACTTCTAATACGGCTTACTTTTGGCAGAATTTTGCGAAAAACAATTTCGTCCCGATTGAGCTGAAAATCTACTTCCGGTTATGCTGAATTTTCTGAGTATTTGATCGCATCGCACATCACACAGCAGCTACTTGAGAATCTTTCAGTGATATGCATATTCAGCTCAGGTCTTCATGGTACCACTGAACGAAAAGTAGCATAAATCAAAGTTAGTTTTAAGCCCGGACCGAGATCGAACAGAAACGAATAATTTGACAATGTGTTGCAAGCAAATTATAGCACTAAAATATCACTTTTTTTCTATGGGCTATAACTTTAAATGCCTTAAAAAACTTCCTACTGGTTAACTATACACCCAACTGTTTGAAAATCAAAAAAATACCTCTGGGGAAATGGTTTTAAGACCGAATTTACCAAAGGACCAGGCAGGGGTGATACATGCCATCTCTTCTTTTTGGATGAAACTTTGCCAGATTGAAGGTACCACCCAACAACTCTAAAAGACAAAGTGGGCCGGCTTTGTGATTTTTCCCTTAGGAGTTAGACCACCCCCCTGATGTTTTGCCCAAAATCCCAAAAATGTCACTAAAATAAGCATCAAATTTAAACACCGCTCCTGCTTACAGAATACATTGAATTTTATTGGTATTTCACACAAATAAAGATTGGACCTATCTTAGTTCACACCAGGAATTTCAAGTCATTTGAAGTGACAGGTGCCAATCAAAGAATGTCATTTCCTACCCATGTCCGAGAACATTTAGCTGTAAGGCAAATTAGCTCAAATTCTGACTCAAATATTGCTTAAATCCAGCTTCCTAAATCAAAACTAATTTCATCACAGTTAAGAGTCACCCTTGGCCTGATGAAATCAAGAATCAAATTTTTGGCATCTGTTATTTTTTGGTAACAAAAGCTGTTCAAACAACATGACAAGAGGCTAGTTTTAACAAAGAGACAAGGGCGAAATCTAAAAATATTAGATATTATAGAATCAGTTTATCAAAGTTATTTCTATGTTAATGTCATTAACAAAGTCTTTGAATATTATTTGAAGCAGTGGAAGCTCAATGAATGCAAAACTATTTGCAATATCCCTCAACCCTCGGACGTACAACGGGTGGGGGGGGGGGGTGGTGGTTGCCATCCCCCCAATAAGGTATTTTTAAAATTTTGAAAAGACGATTTTCTCTAAGGGGCTGAAACTTTCATTAGCTGCTCATTCATTCTTCGCGGATATTTTGATATGTCAACTGTGTGCCCATCATTTTTATGTTTCCATAGCAACCACTAGTTTCGTGTAGGTTTGGCCAAAAATCAACTTTTTGACATAATTCTGTATTTTTTCCAGTTTTCTTCATCAAATTCCAGAAATTCACCAATTTGTACATTTCATAAGCATACTGGCTTGATTTTGTATTAATGTCCATTATTTCTTGACTTTTTTTTGAAAAAAAAAAAGTAAAATCGGGTCAAATGCGGGTCAAATGACATCATTTGGCATCATATGACGTCACAACCAACAAATATGATATCATTTTGTAGAACAAGCTCAGGGCTATCTAATCACTGTAAATTTATTTTGCTGTGCCTAAACAGAGCGCGAACCGAAGAGGGTCCATCCATTTCCCCCTTATACCACAGTGGGGATACTAGTTAGCTTGTACATCCGAGGGTTAAAATAACAGTGCAAAACACCTAAATTCTCTTCGTAAAATCTAAATATGGAAATGAACGGCCGTGATGTTTGAATTCTAAAACATTGACTAGTTAGATGAGAGTTTTTCTCGGCATATCTTGCTTTTTAGATTACTCTTGAAACCCTGCTCAATCATCACAGTTCAAATACTTGATCTTGCAATTGATTATTGTCAACTCTTACTTTACACTCAGCATACAAACTCATCAATCCTGAGAAGTATTCTTTGCTGAAATTATTGTTTCCCCTCATTCCGAGCTCAAAAAACCCTTGAAATTTTCATTTTTCTGCATCAGGCATGCAAGGAAATCTTGGTAAACACGTACAGTTTGTATATAATACTTCAACTGTAAGATTGAGCTTTAGCTAGCTTTTATAAAAATGCGTTTTTCTTTTGAAAGTTCCTATACTGAATTAACCGCAGATAAAGGTTATACCTCAACGATGTTAGCACAAAACATTGTAAATAATCGCATGTCTGCGAGTAAGATGTGTGAAAAACATTGCAATTCTGAGGAAAAATTGAGCCTCAAGAAGATCTAGTAGCTGAAATTATCTGAAAACTAGGGTCCAAGCGAGCACATATGACAACATACACGCACCAGTGCCTTAGGTCTAGCAAGATTTGGCCCAGTTGAACTTTTTTAATTTTTCTAGGCACTCAAGAAGCTTGAGTGGCTCTTGGCTATCGTTTTCTTTTCTGCTCAGTGACCTCCTGTGTATATCCGTAACTCCATGGCGCTGTAAAATAAGTGATTTGTTTTTTCTGGTCACAAGACTGTATTACATATTCTACATGGTGGATGGTAAAGTAGCTGGCAAGAAGTACTCTCTTCATATTGCAAGCCTGGTCAAGATCTCTTCTGCTTCATCTTGAGACAGACTCAGATCAGCCTGGTGTATGGCTAGTCGGCCACTTCTGTACATTACAGACAATATGCTGAAGTACTGCGCTATTTGGTCTGCAGCAAGCTACTCTTCTTTGCTGGACATTTTCCTGCCACTACTGCCTTGCACAGTCTCATCTTACTACACTCATTCACTACACTTTCGTCCTGTCCCCTCACCTTCCAAGAATGTTCTTTTCGGATATGTGTTCACTTTCTCAGAAAAGCGGGTTCCTCTTCGTGATGTTTTCAGACCCATCCCTTTGAGATTTCTCATGTGGACCGTGATCACTAAAGGACGTTTGGGATTTCAACCCATTTTATCTTGATGCTGTCTATGCCGTTTCTCTCTCTAGCTTCATTAGTCGTTTACCCGCATACATGTGTCTCTGCAGACTGCAAAAGACTGCTATGCTTTGTGAATCCCTCTTCAGGGTAGGAGGAATACACTCTTGTAGCTTTGAAAACTTGGGACTCTTCTTCAATAGATTGCGAGGTCCTAGACCATAGTTAATAGAGGGGAATGGTTATGAAGCCCGCCAAACATCAAAGGAGCAAACAAAGATGCCAAGATTTGTGTTGGAAGGTCCACGACGGTGCAAAATCTTTTTTTTGCGCTCATACACTGTGCATGAATTACGTAACTCGGTCAGTAAAATACAATAATTGTGTTTTGTGCACGGTCAAAGCCAAAAAAGAGAACAAAAACGTACAACAAAGAACTTTGTTGAGTTTCATAATAATCCCCTTCTATTAACTATGCCTAGACTGAGGCTGTTGGAGCTGACACTTTGCAGTACATTTAAGGGCTGCTCTATGCATAAGTCTGTAGGCCCTTGAGGTCTTCCAAATCCATTCCTCTTGAGCAGGTGCGAAACGTTTACCAGGACCCACATCATAAGCCTCCTACACTTTCAAACCTCAGGACTTGAAGCGAAAAAATTTTAGAGACAGGATGTTGTGTGCTTCAAGATAAAATTCAATGTATTCTGTAAGCAGGAGCGGTGTTTAAATTTGATGCTTATTTTAGTGACATTTTTGGGATTTTGGGCAAAACACCAGGGGGGTGGTCTAACTCCTAAGGGAAAAATCACAACGCCGGCCCACTTTGTCTTTTAGAGTTGTTGGGTAGTACCTTCAATCTGGCAAAGTTTCATCCAAAAGAAGAGATGGCATGTATCACCCCTGCCTGGTCCTCTGGTAAACTCGGTCTTAAGTAGGCCACCTTGACCTGTGTTTCTCATGAATTTTGCCCAAATATTCGCCGTTGGAATGTAATCATTAGGGACTTTTAAGATATGATACGGCTAGGCTGTAGTACGGCAGCAGATAGCGAAGATCGCTTCGGGTGACGTCATGACGCGCGTACCAGTGCGGCTTTCCCGCCGTAGCCTCGCTTTCTACCACGGGAAAGTGCCTGGTTTTACGTACTCATTTTAACGCTTTTTTCACTGTTTGAACAGCCTAGTTTGAAGCTAAAGTTCTCAATCATAAAAATCAGTTCTAAGATCATTGTTTCTTTGTCATTTGCACGATTTTAACACCTACCGCTAGATGATCAATTCAGCCACATTAGTATCGGGCCGAACAGCCGTAGATAAGAAAGCTTCGTTTGTTCTAATCTGAGCTATAATTGTTTATTACTGTTCAAAATGTATTTTATTATAATCGAAAGTTTTGTATTTTCGGGCTCATCACGTAATCGTTGTTCGTACAACCTGTCCGTATTAAAATCGAGCTTTTTTATATCAGAGTTTATACTTTGTTTTGTGGTTAAAATTACAGGCGGTTCCACCAAGTTCTAAAAGGCAAATCTGAGTTCTGGGAGATGTAAGACGGATACAGGAGAAGAAAATCATTGTCAGTAATCAAGCCTATTTCGTATGAAAGTAGAATAATATCTGGTCTCCTTGAAAGTAGTCATTTTTGTAAAGACTGCACCTACCGTTGCCGTACAGCAAAATCTTAATCATTTGAGTTTGGCGGGTAAAACACCGTTGTCAGCCTAGTCCCTCACGGCCAAAGTAGCCGTAGTAGCACCTCGCCGTAGCGTATCTTAAAGTCCCTAATGGCGTGACACGGGAAGTTACCCTCGAACAAATATTCGTTTCCGACAACCTGCCGAAAGCAATCTTTGGAAAGTTGTATGCGGATAAAATAATGATAAATGGTTTCTGTGTAATTTTGTATAAATGTATTTTTTTCATCTGCCTCGCAACACTCACGACACCCCTGATATAGAACGTGACTGCAGAGTCCTCGGGGAAATGATTGTAGATGTTACACAAAGGTTGTTCATTTCCAGAACATGGGTCACTTTAAAAGTACTTTCGCTGATTGTGAATGGCCGTTTTAGAGATAAATTTAACCAATTCTCTATGGTTAATGGTAATTAGATCATTGAAAAATTAGTTCAAGATGAAATACCATAAATTTAGAAAAACTACTAACTACGTGTCAGCTTTTCCAGCAGTATAACAAATTTGTACGTTCACAATATGCTCAACCTGAACTAGAAAATGCTAACGGCAAGAGGCCGGAGTTCTAAAATTTAGCCCAGGAAGAGACTGTGTTTGCGTTTCAATCATATTGGTACACGTTTGCTAAAAAAATCAACTTTTTAAACTTTAGTTGTTTGATCAATGTGTGTCACTTTTAGACATTGTATTATTCTATTTGTTACCTGTCTTTGAAGTTTGCTGGTCATATAATATTGGTCGATCTTAATTAAAGTACCAGTCCCGC
Organism: Orbicella franksi; assembly: GCF_964199315.1. NCBI lineage: Eukaryota > Metazoa > Cnidaria > Anthozoa > Scleractinia > Merulinidae > Orbicella > Orbicella franksi. Next base: position 3,889,436 of record NC_138154.1, on the reverse strand, counting down.
CGGACCCTTTTGCTGAATTTTGCCTCCTAAGGTGATTCCTCAGAAATAACAGTTGTCGCACGTTTTTTTTCTTAGGAACAGTTTTTGCTCAGGCTAGTCGGGTAGCCGTATCCACCACCCGAGGGTAAGGCTACACGTAGGCTACACGCTGCTCGGAAAAGAAACATGATGGGCAAACTCCTTTATGTCCGCACTGGTTTTAATCACCCATGGGGGTGCTCGTCGTACCTGGCTTTTACATAGTGATAAATAAACAAATCTTCTCCATTTTAAGATATGTTACGAGTGGTGTAAGACGCTCGTGAGTGCCCAAGCCAATCAGAGCAGATAAGATTTTTTGACTGGACCAAAGAACAAAGTCAAAACAGAGACAAAAAGCCTTATTTTGAGTCTCGCCTCGCGGCTCGACTCAAAAGCAGAAAGTTGAATTTGGCCGTTCCCAAAACATGCACTATACATGTGTGTAATACTGCCCGGAGCGCTTCGATCTAGGCCTTATTCTGGCTTTGTGCGGCGCCTCCGGTCTCTGTCTCAGAAAAAAATCCCAACTGAACAAGCCGCGTGCCTTGATATAAAGCAATCATGGCCGCGTCAAGATTTTCATCTGACGTGCTGGACATGTTCTACGGCCCCATCCCGCGCGAAGAGAACGTAAGACTTAAGCCCCCCATCAGGCCCAGGAGGGATTTTGATTTTGAGTTGGTAAGAAACAACCGCAATGAATGGCTTCGTGTATGGAAAATGGCAGTTCCAGAAGCCTATAAATTCAAAGCCGACCTTCTGAAATTCGCACAAAAAACGAAATCAAGATTTAACGAAGTGATAGAAGATGAAATTCAAACCCTAAAGAGCGTTTAAACGCAGTTCGTGCTTAATGTTAAGTTTTCGATAACTAGAGATGATGAAAAACAAGAAATAAAACACTATTTCAAACAGAGACTGCGGTTTTCAACAGAAACAACGTGACAACAGTAAACAACGTATTTCGCCGATTCATTGATGAAGTCAACGGCGAAATAGAAGCATGGAAGAAGTGGCTCAGGCTGGGTGGTAGAAGGCGTCTTGGCAGCCTTCGTTAATGTCGCCCAACACAAACCCTTTCGTGGAGGCAGCTACATGCCGCTGCTCAAAAAGCTACAAAACAAAAAAGCGATCATCAACGTCCAAAACAGAGACAACGAGTGCTTGAGATGGGCGCTGCGTGCGGGAAAATGGAAAAAATGTATCAAGAACGTAAAGTTACCCCTAAAGAAGACGGGCTGAATTTTACAGGAATAGACATTCCAACGCCCGTATCACAGATTAATAAGCTGGAAAAGCAAAACCCGCACCTGGCAATAAACGTGTTTAGCTGGGAAAAAGACCGCGTGACGTGCATAGGCTCGGCGAAAAATAGGGCCTTCCAAGATATCAACTTGATGTTGATACAGAACAATGAAAAATCTCATTATACCTTCGTGAGAAGGCTGAGCGCGCTGCTGCACGGCCAAAGCAAGCACTGTGCCATAACACATTTCTGCGAACGCTGTCTGCATGACTACACGACGGCGGAGCTGATGAAAAGGCACAAACCGGAATGCCGAGGGCAGCTGAAATGGCCCACAAGGACCGAGCTGCCTAAAGAGGGTGAAAACAAAGTCAAGTTCAAGAACCACCACAAGCAGATGAAAGCGCCGTTCGTGGTGTACGCCGACTTTGAGTCTTTAATAAGGGAATACCGGGGAGCCGCGCACAATGCCTGCAACCTCAAGCTCCGCTTAAACCCCAAAACGGCGCCGATCCCGGTGGTCTTCCACAACCTGAAGGGCTATGACGGACACCTGCTGATGCAGGCGATGGCGAGGGTGCAGGGATAAATCAGTTGCATCCCGAACAACACAGAGAAATACATCTCCTCTTCACTTGGAAACCTGAAGTTCATAGATGAATTTCATGATGAGCAGCCTAGACGCACTGGTAAAGGGCAGCGTACCAGAAGACATGAAATTAACGAAAAAAACTTACGACGACAGCGAAAAGAGGAAACGGCTCCTTAAGCTTGCTGAACACAGTTTTTGATACCTGTGTTTCATTCACCTTTTTCTCTGAAACCCTTGATCCCTCGGTCGCCAAAAATGGCAGCAAGCAAATTAACAACACAAACTTTGGTTTTTTGATGGTTAACCTGACGTATGTGCCGTTATCATGGCAATATGAATAAATATAAACAGGCCTTTAAAATCGGTTTTGTTTATTTGTAGAAAATGTAGTCATACGATTTTGTTTATAATTTGCATGCAACAAGCTTGTTACGATTCTCACAAGTTAACACCATTTTGCTAATAATTTAACAGAGAGATCTTTAACTATCCCTTGTTGAGGGTTCACTGGAATATCTAGAATTTCCTTTGTTAAAGTTTAATTATTTTCAATACTCCAGTTACTTATTTCCTAAAGTATTTTCGTGCCAAATTTCGTGAAATTCTAATGAGTGGTTCTCGAGAAATAGGCGTATTTCCGAGAGTGCAATTTTTCATTCAATCGCAATTTTTTGACTTACTACGCATGCGCTGCATTTAACTGGGTTCTTTCGGTAACAGAGAAAAAGCTGAGAATTGCTGGGTTTTTTGCATCGTTACCTTTTCTAACATATCTTTGTAATAAAAGACTAAAGCAATCAATACACTGCGTTCAATTATAGAGAAAAGTAGTACAGATGGTGCGGGTGTCGAGTAAATAAAATGATCGCTCTATTGACGGCATGCTTGTTTTTTGCAATCCTTGTGCGCGCGCTGAATTGCATCAGGAAAAACGCGCGCGAAAACTGTGTTCGGCCACCTTAAGAAGGGGATTTACCCGTACGGGTACATGGACAGCTTTAAAAGGTTCGCCGAGACAGAACTCCCAGCTAAAGAAGAGTTCTACTCGAAGCTGGTTGGCAAAGGGATAACCGACGAAGAGTACGCCTACGCGAAGAAGGTCTAGGCCGAGTTCGGGTGCAAAAACCTAGGCGACTATCACGATCTGTGCGTGAAAACCGACGCGGTGCTGCCGGCAGATGTGTCCGAAAACTTCCGAAAAGTCTGCATGGGGCGCTACGGGCTAGATCCAGCCCATTATTACAAAGCCCCCGGCCTGAGTTGGGACGCGCTGCTGAAAAAGACCGGCGTAGAGCTACAGCTTTTGACCGAACTAGACATGCACCTGTTCATCGAAAAAGGCATGCGGAGCGGCATCTCGATGGCGAGCAAGCGGCACGCGAAGGCCAACAACCCGCGGGCCACCGACTACGACCCTGCTAAGCCTTCCAAATTCATCAAGTACCTGGACGCGAACAATCTGTACGGCTGGGTCAGGAGCCTGCCGCTGCCTAAAGGAGGCTTCAAGTGGAAGAGAGTGATGCCTACACAAGAGCAAATCATGAAACTGAGAGAAAACTCCAAGAAAGGGTGGATCTTGGAGGTGAACCTGAAGTATCCAGAGGAGCTGCACGAAGCTCACAGCAGCTATCCTCTTGCGCCAGAGAAAAAGGCTATAGGGGTGGAGCAGATGTCGGAATACCAAAAAAGAATGACGGAAGACCTGGGGCTAGATTTTCCGAAAAGCGAGAAACTGGTGCTCACGCTGGAGGACAAACATCGGTACGTCGTCCATTAAAAGGACCTGCAGTTTTATCTAAGCCAGGGGATGCGTTTGAAAAAGGACCACCGGGTGATCGAGTTCGACTAGGAGCGGTAGATGGAGCCCTACATCCGGATGAACACAGAGTTTAGGAAAGAAGCGAAGAGCGAGTTTGAGACCAACTTCTACAAGCTGATAAACAACTCAGTGTTTGGAAAAACGATGAAAAACCTGAGAAACCGTGTCGACGTGACGATCGTCCGCAGCTGGGAGACAGACAAGATCCGCCGCCTGGTGGCCCGCCCCTCATATGCAAGGCACGAGATCTTCAGAAACGACCTGGTGGGCATCCACATGCACAAAACTCGGCTGCTCTTGAACAAGCCGATCTACACCGGCATGACGATCTTGGAGAACAGTAAGATCTTGATGTACGACTTCGTTTACAACCGCATGAAAGCCCGGTACGGCCCCAAGTGCGAGTTGATTTACTCAGACACTGACAGCCTGCTCATGAAAATCGAGATGGACGACGTCTACAGAGATATGGCGGAAGACCTCGTCCTGCACGACACAAGCAATTATCCCAAAGGGCACCCGCTCTACAGCAGCAAAAACAAAAAGGTGCTGGGAAAGATGAAAGACGAGTGTGCGGGAAGGGTCATCGATGAAGCGGTGACTATACGGCCGAAAATGTATTCGATCATGGAAGAAAAAGAAAAAAATGTCAAGAAAGCCAAGAAAGTAAAAAAGAACGTGGTGGAAAAAGAGATCCGGCATGAGCAATACAAAGAGGCGCTTTTCGAGAAAAAGCAGTTTTGGAACGGGATGAACATTCTTCGCAGTGAGGGCCACGAGGTATATGGCATGCATGTGAATAAGGTTTCACTGTCGTCCTTTGATACAAAGCGTTGGGTAGCGGATGACGGCGTGCACACACTGGCATACGGGCACAAAGACATCATCAGGCAGACGTTGCCTCGACTACTCGAGGCGGAAGCTGTGTATTTGGAGGCACAACCAACAGTTCTTCGCGAACAAAGCCGCGCTTAGGCCCGTCAGACAAATAATAGACAACAGGCTCGTTCGGCTTAGTCACAGCTCTTTCAAGATGGTATCCTTTCAAAGACCAGATTGGGTCTGTGGCACTTTTTGACTCCCCTTCAAGTTCACCGGGCTGATACAAATCTTACATTAATGAGTGGGGGAGCTTTTTTTCTTTCAAGCCAACAGGTCTGGAATACTTTGTGGAGGGTGTGGAGTTGACAGACTTCTCTTTGATTGCGACAGTTGGTTTTTTTCCGATAAGACTAATCACTTCTTCGTTCAGAGCGGCAACAACATCAGGGAGCCTTTTAACCCACGCGGTTGACCGCTGGCCCGCAGGCGGCAGCATTTCTACGGCATACTGATGACCAAACAAGCCCTCGGCGAGCGTGCGATTGAAACGTTCAACGATAGCCTGGTCTCTGTGAATTTCAGTACGCCCGCGGCGAACATATGTTTTGTGGTTTTCCATTTCTTTGGTCACGCTTCCCATGAACTCGCGCCCAGGGTCCACCTGCAGCAGCTGAGGCCACGTCAAAGGGCTGTGCTTGTAAATCGACTGAAAAGTTTTTGCAACCTCAGCTGAGTCTTTGGAGGTCAGAGGCTCAGTCTCTTTGTAACGGCTGGCGACGTAGACAACGGTCAGCGCGTATTTGTAAACTTTGCGGCCGCGCGGGAGCTTGTCGTGAGGCAGAAAAAGAAGGTCTGCTTGGTGGACCGCGTTAGGCGCCGAATTTGGGGCGAGGAATGTAGCGCGGCGCGGGGAGATAGATCTGCTAGAGAGCCTGTTTGATGAGCTACTGCCTTGGGGCTTCTTCAGGGACTTTAGCAGCGTCCGCTAATTTTTTGATGGCAGCGATGCCTTTCCAGTAGCCCCAGTAGACTTTGGCAAGCTTGGTGTCCATATTTTGTAATAGCGCGTTTACTCAAAGAAAACGAAAAGCCACGTGGTCAAGAGCGAGCGCGCTACCGCCCACAAAAAGCAGCTCACCTTGTTTCTGCTGCCCACTGGGTTGATAAAAGGCAGCGAATCGAGGCCCTTTGGGTGGGGTGATTTGCTTGTCTGGGTGGGCCTGGTTATAGAGTTTGAACGCCTAATCGGTGTTTGTGAAGTTCTACGCCGCCTGTTCTTTGATTTCCCTGTTGGTTTGAATCCAATCAAGAAGCTTGATGCCGTCGCGCGTACTTGGCCATAGCGGCCTGATAATCTTCAAGGGCTTTGTCGTGCCTCTTTTTCTCTTCTAACGCGGCCTTGCCGCTGTCGCCAGACAAATATTTAGCAGGATAGTTGCCGCCGGTGAAAGCAGCGGTGTTAAGAACCGCGCCCCCGATCATTATCGCAATGCTCGCCATCGTTAAAATCAAATGTCTTTCTAACCAGAGGTCGGAAGGATCTTTTTGTCTTCCAGGTACTGTTTTAACGCGATGCTGCCGGCCAGGACGACGGTAAATTTTGCATAGTTCATGCCGCTGCTGCTGGGGTCAACAGTGAAATTCTCTTTCAACATCTTTCTTGTAATCCAGCCGATGCCGGCGGCTAAGCCAGTAAGAACGGCTGCATCCATGATCGTTTTAACGAGCTTGTTGTCGAAGAAGAGGGTATGCGGTTGAGTTTTTATTTTTCAAATGTCAATCCATTGGCCGGAGCCCTCTTCCTTGTTAAGGTTGCCTCGCCCGAACTTGTTCGGGAATCGGCTGGTCGAGGTGGAGTGGCTGAGGAGGGGAGGGCGGAGGCTGAGCGCTTTGGGAGCTTTGCTGGCTGAAAACCTTTTTTTATTTCTTCGCGTTTGTAGTAGAGTCCGATGAGGGAAACCAAAATGCTGTTTATAGTGAGCCATTGAGTCGTAATGATAACGTTTTTTGTGTCTTCGTTGGTTCCACCAGACGACTCGGCGCTTGGATGATTTTTCCTTTCACCAGCCCCGCTAGTGGGGCCACCAGTGAAAGGAGGAACGAGGCCAGCAGCTACAGCAGCCTCAGCGGCTTTTTTCTGTGCTTCGCGCGCCTGTCTTGTTCTCTCAGCGACAGCTTTGCCCGTAGCCACCCGCTTCTCGCTTTTCGCTGGCCATGTGGTTGGTATTTTTGAAATCACCTGCCCCGCTGGCGGGGCTATCTGCTCACTCGCAGCTGGCTGTGGCCTGGTTGTCGCTTCAGCTGCAGTCTGAGTGTTTTCTGAATCCGCCATTATTTTAGTGAACAAAAATATTTAATTGAGGAATTGCTGGCCAATTATTCAGCAGTTTGCTTAACAACTGTGGAGCCGGGTGTTTCATTAAACGGATACCCGGCCGCATCACGAGAAGGGTGGGTCTGCGAAGAATTGAAATCGATATGTTTTGTTGTGATCAGCTCCGCGTTGGTCACCGCGAACAACCGCCCACATCTCAAGGCATGGCCGCCTGCCACGGCAGACAGCTCTTTAGTGATGATATAATCATTTTTCAGCTCATTCTGCAAAGCATCAGCATCTTTCACCCGCACCACCACGCCCACCGCTTTCGTGGCCAACGTCAGGAAGCTTTCAATCAAAGTTTCAGTGGTCTTGGCGCCAACGTACGTCTCGTATCTTTTGTAGTGCTTTTCAACCTTTTTGTCAGTAAAGCGCTTCACCTGCTCGTGTGGCAGGTGCACGCCAACCGATTCTTTTGCTTTGCCTGTGGAAACAAGAAATGCAAGCTGTTCACGCATGGACGGGATGTCTGGCTGAACAAGAGCGTTGCCGCCGGGAGAGCCTGAGGGCTCGGTTTCGAATATCTGCATGACTTCTGCTTCCAAAGCTTTGGTTTCATCGGTCGAATGGGCCGCCATCTTTGCTTTGCGCTTCTTTTTTAATTCGAAAATTCAATCTCGTAAGGGGCGCGGAGAAAAAACACAAGGTAGCAGAACTCGCGCTCTTTCAGCCTAGCAATCAGCTACTTAAGGGCCTCTTGAGAAAGCTCTCCCGCGTAATCTTCAAAAATCGCCTTCGTTGTTTTAGCCGAAAGGGTGTAAAATAGCACGAGCGCTGCCACATTTTCACGGAAAGGCTTCGCGATGCTGAGGAGCGGCTGAGTCAGCACCCACACGCTGATTTTCGTGTGGCGGGCAGAAAAGCCAAGTTTTACAAGCTCGCTCGTACGCCCCTTTCACGTCTTTAGAGGCCGCGCAATCATGAAGAACAATGTGCGTGTTGGCGCCTTCAAAAACCCAGCTCGCCAATTTCAACCATAGTACTACTTCGTGCTGCTCGCAGATGATAACAAACAGCCGCGGATCTCTCTCAGCGAAGCGGTACAGGGTCTTGTTGTAAGCGAACGTCGGGCAGATGAGCACGATATAATCAAACCGGTCGCGAAAAGGGCCGCAGAGTTGGTTTATGAGAAACCGCGTTTTGCCTGAGTTAGTTGGCCCCACGATGAGCACGTTGAAGGGGGTATTACCGAGGTCCATTTTATTCAAAGTTCACATTTTCAAAACTGTACAGATTACAGCTGTCTGCCCATGATGTTGAACTGGGAGTCGGAGATCACGAAGACATGGGGCATCACGTTGCCCGAGCCGTTGGCGCTACGTTTGATTTCCAGCTGGACGCCGTCTGTGGTGTTCACAAGACGCGTGGCGCTGCCGTGCACTGTTTGGTCTGCCATGGAGCGCAGATCAATCAGAAGCCCAAACTTACTATCAGTGTAGAACTTTTACAGATTCATATTGTGACCGTCGGTAAGTTCCAAGAGATCATACTCACGGCTTGTAAACGAACTGCCATATCTTTAATTTCGCTACATCTGATACACAAGTCTTCCGTACCTTCCTTGCCTTAAGACTTCCGGTGTGTAGTTCAGAATTATCGCAATCTATGACGAAAGAACCGAGGCGAAAATAGTACATTTACAAACTGCCGAGGTTCGACCTTGTTCGGAACAGCAAAACTCATGTGCTTTTTTTGTCACGTGACCCTACATTGAGGGAAAACTGGCGCCTAGTGCGCAATACCGCTGTTCAACTCAATGCGGTAGCATTTACACATATGCTCAGTTTTATTTTTTTTTCTTTCACAAAGAAGCGGCTGGCCTCTTTTCACATGTCCTTGTCTTCGATGCCCTCGTTGTACAGCATGTTGGGCGAGCCGCTGATGGTAACACTGACTTTTGTCAGGTCCTGGAAGATGTATTTTTCCGAGTTCCTTGTGCTTGCGGTATATGACTCCACAAACAGAAGGAGGATGGCTTTCAATGACCTTCTTTGGGCGTTGACTTTGATGTTTAACATTGTGTCAGTGTCTTTTTTGAAAGTGACCACTTTTTCCCGCATCAAGTGGTCATAGGCAAACTCTTTCCCGCTGGTGTAAACGCTGTGCGCCTCTTCTGCGAGTGTCCCACTGCGGATCATTTCGTACTCGAGCTGGATGTTGGTCAGCTTGTATTTTAGCTTGGTCGGGTCCGAACCTTTGACCACCTGTGAAGCTGGGGCAAGCGTCACTTCAAATACGAGATCATTGGGCCTGGGGGTAGAAAGCGCCATGGTCAGTCAGCGTCTGATGGTCAAGCCTGATGCGATACTTGGTTCCGTAGATTTCGTTCCGCTTGTTTTCAGCGGCGACGCCCGAGGTTTTCTTGTCCCCCGCGCCTGAGCTTATCTTGCATAAGTGTTCGCTCTGTATCCGCTCAGGCACCATGTTGTCACGCTTTTCCCCTGAAAGGAACAGGTCTTCGAACGTTTTGTAGATGTCGTATCCCACAGTGTCTTGCAAGATGGTGCCTGTAAACTTCACGATCAGCTTGTCGTCCAGCGCCCGCGTGACATTCTGAACAAGGAAGTTGTTGTCATGCCCCCCAGAGGAGTCGATGTCAAAGCGCAACGCCAGCGAGCCAGGCACCAGCACCTCGTTTTTATGCAGCTTGGGCACTAAAACATTCAGCATCTCGCCGGTGCTGGCTTCACCGCGGTCAAGGGTGATGCGCTTGACCGCGCGCGGGGCCTTCATGGCCCACAAGGTCTTTTCCGTGTATGTTGGGCGCAGGTCGTCTGGCAGAGATATCTTTTCTTCGAACATGGTATAAACACACCGACATTATTTTCTAATTTAAAAAAACATGATTGAAATATACTCGAGATGGCAGAAGGCGGTTTTGAAAACCCTGGTTTTGAAGGCCCCTGGGCCCATGACGATGACGACGATGACGATGACGAACAAGAGGTCAATACAACGCAGCCCTTTCAGCCGGGCGCGACGTCCATCCCTTACCATCGTGGCGAAGGAATGGAAATACAAACGAGGCAACACGAGAAGACCGGGCTGCCCGATGCCTTTCCTCCTTCGTATGAAGAAACCCCTTTGTTAGGTGCGCAAGCTGAACGTGAACAATCGTGGCATGGTCTAACAAGGGTTTTTCCTGAGGCAAGCGCAACCGATCTGGAGACCTCTTACAGCAAGACCGGCCGACTACGAATTAAAATGTATGGCCTCGGCAAAAAAATCTATTACCTGTTCACCAAAGATAGCACAGGCAAAGAACGGCTGAACCCCTCACTTCCAAAAGAGATCAAAAACTCTCTTGGCCCGATGGCGCAAGAATAAGAATATAAGAATTGACGAACAAGCTTTAAAAGAGACCGAAAAAGAAATCAAAAAAGAAGAGGCACTCGTCGCAGAAAAAAAAAACACAAAAAAAGAACAAAAGCTGCTCGAAGTTATACAAAAAAGGAAGTGAACTCAAGCAGAGCGTAATGTCATTCATAAAGAACATGGCACCAGTATTGAAATCCAATCAGAAAATGACAGGCTGGCTCGACAAATAAAGAATTATAAAAAAGAGGCTGAAGGCGTCCAAAAAGAAGTAAAAGCGCTCGAAAGACAATTAAAAAAACAAGGAAAAAGCGAAGCAAAAGCAGAAAGACTCAGAGCAAGAATAGCGGCACAAAAAAGTGACAGAAATACGAAGGAAGAAAGACTAAACAGGAGAAAACCTTTAGATGACCTGAAAGAGGAAGAACGCGAGCTACAGCGTGGAAAAGAGCAACTCCAGGATATCCAAGCTGAAGACGCTTCGCCCTCCGACAAAGAAGCGGCAGAAGAAAGAGTTGTGGAAATAAACGAGGAGCTCGCGCGTTTGCAAACTCAGATTGAAGGGCGCGGCCTCTCTTGGAAAGAATCAAAGACATTTTCAAAAAATATGGCGTGAGAGTGACGGCTGTTCTTCTCGCCGCGGGAGTCACAATCGGGGCTGTCGTCGGCTCAGTTACTAAGGCTCTGAAAGCCACCCGCAAAGCTTTGGTGAACGGCCTCAAGGAAAAAGGCGCGAAGCTTGGTTATATGTTGCCCGGGCTGATCGGCCAGGTTGCGAGCTTTCTTTTCAAAACAGCGGGGCAAGTGGTCAGCTATCTCGCCGAGCACACCCTGGCTCCTGATTCTTGTCGCGGTGGCCTTTTTGTTTGAAAAATATATCAAAAAGCTTGATTTCTTGATTCAGCCGCTTTGTGAATCGGATTGGAAGGATGGCCATTTGGCGGGTTGATTTTTGATGGACCGCCTTCCATCGTTTTTAGCCCAGCTTTTTCTGTCCCTGAATTCACCTCATTGTTCGCTCCCAGTTTCATTCCAGCAACTGCCTGTTTAAGCTTGTTGTTGTAGCCCACCGTGCTTTCGGTGTTGATGATCATCCTCGCAAGCATCAGCCACGCCAGCGGCGCCACCGCTAGGTTGAGCCGGACTTTGGCTTCGTCCACCGCCAGCTGGTACCTTTGCACGCTCTGCGACAGGTTGGGCTGTCGTATTGCGTCTTCCATCAGGGTCAGGAACTCGGTCCGAGCTTCTTTCGCCCGACTGCCTTGACCCAAGATGCTGCTGCGCACGTTGACTTGCGCGCCCAAGATGCAGTAAACGAAGGCTTCGATCGACTGGTTTATGCGCGAAAGGCCCACCTGAGTCAGGCCCGCCACCGTTTTGGACGCGAACCAGTCGTACTGCGTGGCCGCGATGGGTTCGGGCTCGATGTGGCTAATGTTTGTGTCGCTGAACTTATGCCACTCGGAGAAATGCGCCCAGTCCGTCTTCTCCACCTCGCCGGTGTCGTTCATGTGCCGGTATATGTTCCCCAGGCCGTGGTTCATGCCGCGTTTGAAACGGAAATCGCTCGCGGGGTCGATCCCGAACTCGGTGCACAAGCGGTTGTACGCCGCCACGTCGTAAGGGTTGTCGAACTGGTTGAACGTCGGGTTACCGGCAGCGCGTTTTTGCTCTGGGTACCGCCCAGCTGCTACAGCACGCGCCGGACCGTGAAGTACACCGTGAACTGGTAAAAGGCTCAGACTTGCGCGGGCAGATTCACGCCGCTGTCGAAGATTTCGCGCGAGACCCCGCACGCCTGCGTCGCGCAGAAGACCGCGAAGTTCAGTTGCTGCGGCCAGTATTTCATTTTCGGACAGTGGAACCATTCCTTGGACTCTTTTTCTGCCGTGATTAATGTCTCGGTTAGACAAGTTTCAGTTAGTCACGCTTTGGCAAGGTTTCTTGGCACCGGGCAGACAATAAATCAGCCTGTTAATGGATTAAGTGAAATTGTTTATTCTTATTCTTATGTAAAAAAGCTAAACATCCCAAGCATATATTTTATTCATTGCCATCTGATCGACAAAAATAAAAACTTTTTAAACGGGAAGAGATCAGATGTTTTGGCTAGATTTGATACAAAAGGCCGTCCTTATGAAAAAATCAACTATAGTTCGCCTCCTACACTTACATACGTACATGTATTTCATATTTTATTTACTATATAAGTAATCGTAGTTAGGTGTCCCCAATTAGTATACATTGTATGCTAGCGACTTTGACACGTTAATAAAGTTCTTATCTTATCTTATCTTATCCTCACGAGGTTTTGCGTGACTGCTCCACAGACGCCCATATAAATAGTATAACTGTCAGCGTCAAAGATGAAAATGGCGAGCTCTTTGATTTCAAAGGCTTGCCTCTGCAATTTGAATCAGAAATTAATTAACGCTTTTATACCATGTCGTCTGCGAACGTTCTACCGTCTGCTCCTCCTGAAAGCTCTCCGGAGCCTCTCTATCCCATACTGACGGAACCAGCTGAAAATTTCCGTTTGCAAAAGATCGACGAGATAGCCAACTTTTTGGGCCAAGAGGTCGGCTGCTACCGCCTCGTTGCGAAAAAATACAAACGGGCAAAAATATTCGTTAATTGGAGTGCTGCGGGCTCCAGTGTTCTCTCAGCAGCGTTTTCAAGCGCGAGCTTTGGTTCGGCTCTGTCTGTGATTGGCCTCCCGGCCACAATTCCATTAGGCGGCGTTGGCGGCTGTTTCGCTGTCGTTTCTTCAGGGCTGATTATCGCCAGCAGAAAACTTGAGGCAAAAATCAAAAAGCATCATGAGATTACCACGCTCGCCGTCGCCAAACGTGACACAATCAGCAGACTATTATCCAGAGCTTGAAATAACAACACCGTGTCTGCCCACGAGTTTGACATCATTCTTTCCGAGTTTCAGCAGTACAACTTCATGAAAGAACAAGTCCGAGCCACGCTGATTCGCCAACCGTCAAGATGAAAGCTTGTTGATGTTGACAAACTGGAGAAAGATATCCGCGGCAAAGTTGAAGCCGAATTAAGAAAAAAAATAATAACCGACCTTACCGCCGCTTCGAATTGACATTTGAAAACACAACGTTTCATTTGCATATTATCAAAACTTGCTGACACTGGTTTCAGCGATGATTGTCAGTTTCCACTTGATCGTGTTTCTCGTGAAAGAATATTTCACGCCTGAGTGGCAGAGAAACGTGCGTGATATAACACGCGAAGTTGTTGATTGCTTGCATGACGCGCTTCCGTTTGTTTAAAGTCTTCAGAGTACAGCTTCCGGTTGCGTATTCCTCTGGGCTTCAGTTGAAGCCCTCAGGAATTTTCAAAGCCATCAGAAAAGTTGAAGCCAAGAGGAATTTTACAGGCACATTTCTCTTTTGCCCACAGTTTGTTAGAATACGGCATTTCTTCTCGGCCTGGTCAATAAAAATAACACTTTTCACCTTTTTTCGAGGAAAACTCGGGCACGAAACGCAGTAAAACAAAGAGCTTTCACTAGAGCGAAAAAATTGAACAGCTGATCAAGAGATTTTTCCTATTTCACACTTGATTGTGTTATTTTTAACGCACATGTAACCATACCTTTCTCGTGTCTTGAGTAACCTTCTCGAAAGCTTTAATTACTTTTTTTGTCTAGGCCAAAAAGCAGCCTCGTTATACCAATCACTATCCTCGCAGCCAAAAAACCCGCCCCAAAAGCAGCAAAACTTCTTAAAATTTTGTTAGAATCTTCGAGCTCTTCTAAGCGGACAGACATGTTTATGAGCTCTTCATCTACCTCGGCCCTCCTTTCGACGAACTCGCCTGTTAGTTGCTCGAGATTTGTTTGTTCGCCGTGGTCGGCCATCTTATATCCAGCCCTACGACGTGTTTAATTGGCTTAGGCACGCTTCGTCTTCAATTGGGTTACGATCTATGACAGACCCAGAAAGTCGCGTACGTAGGCCCGTCGTTGTTCGGGAAACATCCTGAAGTCAAGCACTAAGTCTGAGGTTTGGTTGATCCTTTCATGGCATATGGCTATTTCGATGTGTTCATAAAGCAGCTCAAGGTCACCTAGAACGTCTTTCAAGTTCGGGACGTTGGTAAACATCGCCATTAGCCGCAAGAAAATTCTTCCTGATAAAATTAATCTTTCTTTTCTTTGTCTATCGGAATATTGGGGGCCCAAATCAGCGCTTTTTTCGACCAGATCGTAAAGAACCGAGTTGACGATAGTGTGCGGGCCAATGAGAGCACTCTCAGAAGGAGAAAGCCTTGATTCGTCAAACACTCGTTTGACGTCTTTAGCCATATCTTCTACACATCGAAAAATCAAATCATGGACGGGGTCTGTTACGGGATGCATTTCTGTACACACCTACACGACTATGGTTTTACACCAAGACATGCCCTTGTTCAATTGGGATTTCTTTCTGAGACAGAGACCGGAGGCGCCTCGCAAAACCGGAATAAGGGCTAGATCGAAGCGCTCCGGGCAGTATTACACACATGTATCGTGTATGTTTTGGGAACGGCCAAGTTTGGCCTTCTTATTTTGAGTCGAGCCGCGAGGTGAGACTCAAAATAAGGCTGAATTTGGTCTGTCCCAAAACATACACTATACATGTGTGTTCGTTCAGTATGTATGTTAACATGGTTGAGCTTTTTTGGTGCGTAACAAAACGCAACATTCCCATTTGGGATCTCGTGGCCACAAGTCTGGCTGTTTATTTTTATAAGAAGCATGAAGGGCCACGTTATCAAAGCATAGATACTTACCGTTTGGGAAAAACATCCACAGGGGCGCAGACAGAAATGGCAGATAAGTTTCCGGAGACTCCCTTCCAAAATGTCTTCTCCAGTTTCCAGTCTCGAGAGTCTCTCGTCAAAGGGTAAACAATAACTGGAAACAAATCAACAAAGCTAATCGCATTCTCTCTGAATTAGTTCGCTGATTTTGGAAAAACACGCCGCCGGCTCATCGAAACTGGTTTCTCTCGACAAATGGTTAGCACGCATACGAAAGGCGAGGGAGTACCCGCAAACCCAATATGACATATCTCAGCTATGAAGAACGTCAATATCTGTTCCCCTCGATTACAACCTAAGAAGTAATATTCTAGATGACAGAAACTTCCATTACCGGAAGCTGGAGATGATGTCACAAGCTATATAAAATCATTTGACTGAGCGGTTGAGATAAACGCGGGGATCGAAATGTTCAAGTGAAATATTTCTCCTTCGCCGCCACCTTTCGTCAGTAGGGGCTGGAAGATCAGTAATCCTGACTATATCATACTCTCGGCATCATGCTGTGAAATTGAAGCAGCATCAACATGATACTTTTTGAATCCACTCTATTTTCAACTCCTATAAGCAATAGACAAATAGCATCGACTTGCCAGCTAAGCACCTTCGAAAGAGCTTATAACATCATACGGTCCAACGTTGCCATGGCAAGTGATTTCAAGAGGTCTTTTAGTGAAGGACAACATTACCTGTTAACGATTACTCAGTTTCCCCAGATCAAAAGGCTCTTAAATTCACTTCGTCCACCCTAGTAAAACAAGTATTCCCAGCACATAGAGTCACACTCAACTATCCAGATCTGGAGGAATGGTGCTATCTACGCCTGTTAACAGTTACGCAAATCATAGTTGAGGAAATCACCATCGAAAAGTCCATAACTGTCCATATCACCCCAACCCAAATAGCAAGATGGGAATCAGCGTAATTATCATAAAGGCCATCATTGCCAAAGCACAAAAAAGACTAGCTGATATACGGATAAACCCACGCTTCCCTGCAGTTATGTCTAATAACATCTCTAAGCAAACGAAAGCTTTGTCTGGGAATAACCTCTGGTATCAATTCTAAGGACTTAGTTATTTCCTGGTTATTTATCAACCTTAACTTGATAGGGGTAAGTTAACCGTTGTAGAGAGGTCAAGTTAGTAACGCTGATGTTTTAGTGTCAGCCCTTCGTCACTTTTGTCTGACGAGTGACTAACTGAACACTCGTAACGTCAGCTTCACTAACTCTCTACGGGGTTAATTTTCCTTTGCCAACTTCAAATTGATAAATAGGGAAGTCAATAATTGACTGCGATGTCCTGTTTGTATATTATTACATACATCTTACTCATCTTACTTACCGCATTGGTTGATTGGTTGATTTTAGTTATTGGCCCTCTGTACTAGCCTCGTCGTGTAATAATGGGGGTTATTTTATGTCATTGTCTTTCAGGTAGATGTTGTTCCCTGATGTGATAACAAAAGCCGCCTAAAATTCGACCAAGTGGAGCGTCACGCGAACGTTCCTCTACGAGATTGTAGTGAATAGTAAAAAATGACCATCGTTTATTTGTGGAGAATCAGTGAAGAATTTTGCAAAGGATAATATTTCCCTGTACATTCCAGAAACTGACAGTGATTACTAACCATAAGTAGTAGAATTCTACTAGCACACTAATGCAAATGCTGCAATCTGATCATTGTTGGCTGAGTTACTCGTATACTATCAGCCATTAGAGTGCAGTAGCTGTCGGTCGTCCACGAAATGCGACGATTTTATCGTTTTCCCGAAGTTTTGGAAGAAAGTTTAGATGTAAATGGATAATTAAATCCATGAGAAGACTAAAAGAAGGACATACACGGATTCTTGACTTTAAAAACTTGAAATTATTGAAAAACAGTTGCGCGCGTATAAACAACTGCAAATTTACCAAGGACAATTCAATACGCGCGATTTTGTTAAAGCGTAAAGTTCAATAATGCGTCGAAAAAAATTTGGAAACCATTATTTGCGTTAATTTAAGTTAGAATTCTACTAAAACAATTAGATTATTCGCTCTCGATTTCTATGAGGTGATAGTTGATGAGGCCGAAGGCCGAATCAACTATCACCTCATAGAAATCGAGAGCGAATAATCTAATTGTTAATTATGACCGACATAACCTCGCAGTATGTATTGTAGAACCAAACAAAAAGTAAACTGCTTGATGTGAAACGTCCCCAGAGAAAACTGGGCTCCAATAGGGATCTTGTTGACAGGCTTACGTAACTGAGACCCTTGTGGAATTACCTTATGCTTGCATTACATTGGATAGACGTTTGTGTCGGAGCCTGGATGCACTAAAACAAGGTGAAATGTTACTCGTTTTAATAAAGGTTTTTGTATAACAAGTGTCAAATTTGTCGCCCGTTTATTGGCTTATTGTTGTGGAGGCGGATCCAGGGGAGGGGGTGAGGAGGTTACAAACCCCCCTTTGAATATCATCGTTTTGTTATTTGTTTGACTCATCATAAAACTAATAGAATAAAATTGTTTTATACATAGTTGTTTCACTTCGGTTCCACCAACTGCCTGATTGTCTTAGCGGGAAAAGATGATGAACCTTTCGCCATTGCATTATTTTTCGGTTTTCTGGTTGATAAAAAGGAAACTACAGATTTTATATCATGTCTTCACAAACCTTTTTCAAGTGTCAGGAATGCTGGAAATGGTGTTTTCGATGGTAAAATCGGAAAAACACTTTCCCTCTAACAGCTCTCGCCTGCGGCATTCTCCATCCACGCCGATGGCGTCGAAGTTATTAAGATTTACATTCAAGAATTCTTGTATCCGCCCGTACACGAGGAAAGAGAAGTCGCTGTACCGCCCTGATCTTGGATAAAATAAGCTCGTAGATAATAAAATACTAACGCGAAAACGCCTGATAGACTGAGAAAATCTCTTGCTAATTTGGAGACAGAAAATGTTAACAAGGTTAGGGAATTGTAGAAATATTTAAGCGGTTAAACTTGGTTCTGACGAAAAGATTTGTTTAGCGGGTTCGGAAAGTTCCTTCTCTGGCGCGAAGAGAACATCTTCATGGTCACAATAAGAGGTATAAACGTAAGCGAGAATGCTAGTTTATTTTGCTTAAAACTGCTTCTTTACCAGGGAATTCCTTTTAGTAATGACTAGGTAATACATGGGTGAGAAATACATGTACATATCATACAGTTTCACACCAAAAGAAGATAAAGAAAGGGTTCTATGAGTTAAGGAAAGGAATGATAAATAAGACAAGCGAGAAATAAACCATTTTACAGTTGTCTGCTCAGTGACCTGGCCTTTGTATGGCAGCGAAGCTAGAGTTGACCTTGTTTTGATACAGACCTCACTGCTTTTGTTGTGTAAAACAAGTTGTTCTGATGCTAACTAGGTGCATTTACATGACAAAAGCAGTGAGGTCTGTATCAAACAAGGTCAACTCTAGCCTCGCTGCCATACAAAGGCCAGGTCACTGAGCAGACAACTGTAAAATGGTCTATTGTATAAGAACTGAGCACTGGTGTAAACGGGAAAGCAGTCTGCACGACTAACACATGAGCTGATGTCGCCTCAATTCCTGCAAAATGAAAAGAAAAGAGTAGAACTGAATCTATCGATATTACGAACTATACAATACTTCAGTAAGTAAAGCCTAACCTGAGTAAAACACACAAGGGCGTGACAGGAACGCATAAGAATCGCCCCTCCTAACTGATTGTTTACGTCCTTTCAGTTCATCGTCAGACGACTCGCTTTCCTCAGTGATCGGCATTCCAACACCGCCGCTTTCAGACGTACTTCCCAAAGATGACGAATGCGAAAGTCATCTCACTGATCTTGTCCATCAACTGTCTAAATGCTCAGCTAGAGATCTAAAAGTAGCACATTTGAACATCTGCAGCTTAAGAAACAAGATCGACGAATTAAGATGCTTGCAGTTATTATGCAAATTTGAGGTGCTGGCAATAACTGAAAATCACCTGGACAAAACTGTGTTAGACACTGCCTCGAACATTGACGGGATGAAGCTATTACGACTCGATCGCAAAGGAGGAGGTTGTGCTTTGTATTTTGCAGAATATTTACATGCTATTCATCGCAAAGATTTGTTTACTGAGGGTCTTGAAACGATTTGGCTACAAGTCAAAACTTCTAGCACCCTGGCCCTATTCTCTGTCATCTACAGACCACCTGATGACAACGTTTTCTTCGAACGCATCATCACGCCACTTGAAAAAGCCTGGTTGAGATCTGAGAATATTTTTCTACTTGGCGACTTCAACTGTGACTTCTCTTTTCAAGGCTCTCCAGACAACATTCTGCACCGAAATACAATCAAACTGCGTTCTATCTTTGAGACGTTTAATATGTATAACATGATTCAGGAGGCCACAAGATCAACAATTTCATCATGCACCTTGTTAGATCTCTTTGTTACAAAAACAAAAGGTCTAATCAGTTCTACTGGTGTTTTCCCACTGGGAATATCTGATCACGATTTAATCTACGCAATCATTCGGCTCAAAAACAAAAGACCGCCGCCAAAATTCATCAAAACGAGGAACTTTAAAAGAATGGACATAGAGAAATTTAAACATGATTTTGAATGTACTCCATGTCACATCGCATCCATCTTCGAAGAGCCTGACGACCAGCTATGGGTTTGGGAACGACTATTCGACGATATTTCCAATGAACATGCTCCGTGGAAAGAGATAAGGGCAAGAAGCTTCTCCTCCCCATGGATAACTTGCGAAATTCGTCACAAAATGAACCGACGGTATAAACTGTTTAAGGCGGCAATTTCTAGCAAATGTCCAGAGCAGTGGTCTAATTACAAACGAGTCAGGAACGAAGTTACGTCTGATTTAAGGAAAGCTAAATCATCTTATTTTTCCATCATTTTTAATGAAGTCAAGTCCTCGAGTGCATACTGGAATCTTCTTAAAAGGGCTACTAACCCCAAGGTCCGCAAAAACATTGGGCCTCTCAAAAAGGATGACGGCACCCTGGAATTTACGGACTCGGGAAAAGCAAACCTTATGAACTCCTGTTTTGCTACGATTGGCTTAAAGCTATCCAACACTTTACCCCCGCCTACAAGTTGTCGATACGGGAAAACTTGCGCAGACAAGGGCGAGACAGATAGTCCTCGACTCACAGATGCCTATGGTTCAAAGTCTTTAGTTGCGGACAAAATAAAGGCGCTAAAAACAAGAAAATCCACGGGTCCCGATAACATACCTCCAAAACTTCTGAAGCTAGCAGGCGATGCGATTGTCCCGTCACTCCTCAGCCTATTCCGACTCTCCCTTAACACCAGTAGGGTGTTCACTAGCTGGAAAACTGCGAGGCTTACTCCAGTATATAAAAAGGACGATGAAACCGATTGTTGCAATTACAGACCGATATCATTGCTAAGCGTCCCTAGCAAGATCCTTGAATCCGTAGTCAACGACACAATTGTAAGTCATGTATATAAAGCTAATAATCTGGTCACGGACAAACAATGGGCATACCGCGCAGGATTTTCGACAGAACTGCTACTAACACAACTTACCGAAACGTGGAGAAAAGCTGTAGACGCAGGCTTAGTGGTACCAGTTGCCTTTATAGATTTTAAAAAGGCATTCGACAGTGTGTCGCACACCATTCTCGAAATGAAGTTGGAAAGGGACTTTGGCATATCAGGACTACTCCTGGACTGGCTTAAAAGTTACTTAAAGGAAAGACAGCAATTTACAGCTGTTAATGGAGCAACTTCATAGATGATACCGATCTCTTTCGGAATTCCACAACGGTTTGTTTTGGGGCCAACACTTTTCACTCTTTTCACGAACGATCTTCCGTCCTCTGTGTCTTCCGGATCCGTCTATATGTTTGCCGACGACACAACGGTTTACTGCGTGAGTGACACGGCAGAAAAAAGTATTGCCCAGTTAAATTCTGCCCTCCGTGAATTAAACGAGTGGTGCCTCATTAACAGATGAACACCCCACCCAAGTAAAAGTGAGGCCATGCTAATCTCTAGACGAAATCTCCCGGCTAATATTCCCCCGATCTTCATTGGAAACTCTACAATTGAATGGGTATCAAAATCACGATTACTGGGAATGACCGTTGATGAGAAACTGACCTGGACTCCGCATATGCTGGAACTCAAAAAATCATTTGCTAAAAAACTAGGATTGCTTAAGAACTCGAGATTTCTCCCTAGGAACGTTCGTCAGGATCTCTATTTTAAGGTCATTTTGCCCTCAGTGACCTATGGTCTTATACTATGGGGATCTTGCTGCAACTCCGACTTATTTCAGTCCCTGGAAAGACTTCACTGCGGGGCTGCGAGGCTTACTTTTAACTTGCCGAAAGACATGGCTTCTGTTGATGTCCTACAACGGGCCCAATGGCCCACTCTGTCTATTTATTATAAATCAGCCTTTTTATCTGTTTTCATAAAGCTTTTCACGATAGGTTACCTGTCACATTAATCGATCTGATTTCTAAGAAACGGGCCACAAATTATTCAACCCAGACCTGCGCTTCTTTAATTGTTCCCCGCTTCAACACGCGTTACATGAAAGACTCTGTCGCGTTCAGAGGCTCAGTCCTGTGGAATGCAGTGACCAACAACTGTAGTGCCTTGACAAAAAATGTTCCATATCGTGACCTCAGGCTAAAGCTTAAATCTCTAGTTAATTTTAATGACTTCAGCTTTAAGATAACATCTGCATCCACTTGTAATTTTAGAAAAGATGACTTTCTATATACTTAAAAACTTATGCTAACAATCTCTTATTGTATATATCGCTGACTTCAGTTCAAACATTTTTTCTGTAAATACCCCTAGTTTTTTAGGTTGTAGTTACTTAGCGATTAGTTAATTGCAAACGACCCCACAAGCTCATATAGCTTTAATACTCATCGTTTTAAAATAAAGGTTAAAGGAACGTCCTCGTGTACTTTTATCAGAACAAAGTACACCTGCGTTGGAGTTATAAGTGCTAGTTTATGGAGACATTTCGCGTCCGAGGACTAAACGAACCCATGATTTTTGTTCTTAAAGTTACTACGCAATGTAACGAACTAACATGACGTCACCGTGGCATGACTGTTGTTCCAATAGTCCTATTAGTTTTGACCAAAAATCAGAATATCTTGGAGTATTTCAACAAAGATTTGCTTGAAACGGCAATCTGTTCTCGGGATTTCGGTCACTTTATAGTCACAGGAATCCTGGGAACATCTGCTGAACTACATGTACTAATGAAGCTGTTAGCCGAGAAAAGTCGAGGAAAGGGCCAATGACATTGAGTGGTGGTTTCCAACTCATCTGGATAATTTCCAAGTCTGATTATCATGTGATTGCTCCTTACAATATCAAGAAAATGTCAAGAAAATACGCGAGCACAATAAAGACAATCATCAACTAGGGAATGTCGTCTTGATGTAACACTAGATTCTCACCACTTGTATTAATAGGAATCTGTGGTAACGTGTTAGAAGAATTTATATTTCTAGGTTGGAGTGGAAAGAATGATTTACTGTTATTTGCGTTGCTGCAGCTCCTCAACGGCCTTGTTCTGTCTAAAGTATAGGTCGCTGCTAGTGTGCGCATGCTCGAAATACTAAAAACCCCATTTATTGCTCGGCTAGCTCTGGGAGTGGGCAAGATGAATCAGTTCCTGTTCTGTGATTGACTGCCCGAGCGGGCGAGATATACCTGCTGGATTGATTGCTAGGGATATCTCGCTGTGTGCGTTGAAAATGGTGTCATTTATGCCATGTAATAAAGCCTTCATTCAGCAAGCTTGTTCTGTCAAGAGGACTGAATATTGGCCTGGTACGTTTCAGACCATAAATACGCTAAAAGTACTCTCTCAATACACAGCTATCTTGACGTCCAGCTTGGTCAAAACGAAAAAACCCAGGGGTTCGAGGAAGGCTTATTCGAGTCTCTTTGAGGCTTGAAGGAATCAGAATTACCTAATAGTTTCAGAGGCTTCTCTTCATTCAAGTTGGAGTTGTTGGTTTTTTTTGTATTGGTAGAAACTGTCGAGCTTTCAGTGTCATACAAAGACAATTGCAAGATGACACTGAAGCATTAGTGATCACTCTAATCACTAGCCGGAGTTGTTTCAGGGCAGACCCAACTAACTAACTACTAGCCTTTTGTCAGTTGGGATTTTAACGTACGGCGAAGTATAGATTTATTTATTTTATCAATCTTAATTCTCTAAACCTTACCGAGATTTCCGTTGTCTCAGCGGCAACTTAAGAATCTTGAAGCCAATCTTAGACCATACCACTCTTCCTTTTGTCGGCTTGTTTTTGTTTCCTGCTTCTTTTTGAGCTGAATTGTCCAGCTGTTCAGGAAAAAACTTCTGACTGAAAGGACAGGAGGGGTCACCTTTCTCAATGTCGCTGAAAGAGCCTGGCTGTACTTGGGGTTCATTAAAGCTGTCTGAAGCACTGCTCCCCCCGGAAGAAGACGCTACTTGACTGTCTTTGGGAGTAACTTCATCTTTATCCGCCGCCAACAGTTTATTTAGCAACACCTCGTTTAGGTTTCCAGCATTTTCTTTGCTGCCTAGAGCTTGTTTCAATTTATCAAGCCTGTAGTGCAATTCCTCAGGCTGTAAATTCATGGCCTTTGCTAGCTCCTGAAACTGTTTTTGTACTGGAACAAGATGCTGCTCAATACTGGACAAATCCTCTTCCAGCTTCAGATAGTCTTCATAAAAGTTCTTGAAATTCTCCGTCACAGCAGCTGTTTCCTGCACGCTCTCCTCCAAGCGATTCTTAAGCTGGCATACTTCCTGCTCGCTCTCCAAGAGCGCTTTTTGTAATCCTTTTTTCTCGTTTTCGAAGACTGCCGCAGCTTTCTCCATTGCATTCTGCAGTTTAATTTTCTCCTTCTCGGCAGCGTGTTTGGTGTCTTTCAGTGTTAGATTTAACCGAAGTTGCTCCAGTTCAAGTTGTCGTTTCAGATCACTTATCTGCGCCACCATTTGCCGAATTTCTTTGTCTTTGACTGACAAATGTTCATTTCTTTGCTCGGCTATTTGTTCAGAATTCTCGATCTTCTTTGCCAGGCTTTTTTGTTTTGCGTAAAGAACACGTACATGGATGCGAAGACTTACTAGCATCTACGGAAACAACAAAGTCGACGTAATATAAGTTACGTGAAAATGTTACAACGCCAAAAGGAAAACATGAAGATTCTAATTAAAGTCAGTCTACAAAGTGCAAGCGGATATTTCTTTCAGGTTTCTTTAAACGCAAGAATCCAAATTAGCGTTGTGTGCAAAAAGCTACAACCGAGAAACAAATGTTCTTTTTTTATTCTTTTTGTAAAAAGAAAAAAGCCTTGGTTAATTTAAATGAGAAATTAACACCATCCAGAGAAATGGCGTTAATTTTTCATTTAAATGATCGCAAGAATAGCACGTTTTGGTTTAACGGGAGTTCATCACTGATTCCTGCAGAGTAGACCTAGAGGGCTGGTTATATTTCCCATTTTATTCCGACCATGATTGTAGATCATTGTAGATTTCGCTGCTTGTCAATGCGCACAACCAACTTTTCACAAAGGTGAAAAGTAGTAAAAAGCAACGGATCGTCGATTGTGGTTAGCGACTGAATGGCAAAAATGAGGAAATAATTCATAGTTGTAAGTATCCCACGTCATTACACCGAACTACTTCAGCCTTCAAACTTTGCTGCACGTTATCAAACATAGCGTGCCGCTTGTGATCAACTGAGTTCACTTAATTAAGAGACTTATTCTTTATATGCAATGTTACCTTAACCGTTTATGATACCCTGGTCCTCGCTGTCATTCTTGGTTACTTTGCTAGCAAAGGGTAAAATTTCCGACTTTATTTTGCATTTCAACCCATCTGTGTTTACTAACCTGTCCCATTTCTGCTATGTCCGGTTCTAGGTGACTTTTCTTCCCGTAAAGCAATGCGGTCAGGCACTCCGGTTCCGCAGGGTACCCATGTAAATATTGCAGGAATTCTCTTTCTGCTGTAGTTTTCTCGATATCCATGATATTCATGTTAGCAGAGCTCCGTAAACTGCGAAGAATAAACTCTGCGCACGAGTAATAAGCAACACGCTATTGACGTCACAATGCCTAGTAATTGTTAACTAACAAGATGCAAGCGCGCGAGGATGTTTTCACACACGCGCGTGCGCGTCGCACTGCTGCATGGTAAGATCGATTCCATTACCAGCAGGGAAAGTCGACAAAAGAGGGAAAAGAGTATCTTGACAAAGTTCCACTCAGGTATAGTTCTTGCATAAAAATTGGATTTGTAGTATTGCTCGCACGGGTTAAATGTGTGAATTTTTTGGGATAGTACTTTCTAGTTATTCTTTTCTTGGGTTGATCTTGCCATTGACAGCTCATGGTGAATCTGGCTTCCTTTCGACGCGGTTCCAATGAAGTCTACTGTAGTTCGTTCAGATCACGGGCCACAGACCCCAGTGATCAATGATATCAACGTTTAACAAAACGAGCGAATCATCTTTGCACACGTTCCATGCCAGTGATTTACTTTCGAGTAAGTGGATCCCACACACTGCTCGCATATTCAAGATGGGGTCTTACTAATGACTGACAGGTGTCTTTCTTAATCCCTAGAGTACAACGACAAAACGGTTCATTGGCCGAGAGCCAACCACGTGACCTGCAAGTAACTGCCTACAAACAATGGTCTGCTCATGCGTAGTACCGTCTAAATGTGTTTTGCTGCAAATAATATTCTGCTCATGCGTAATTGTAACCATGATCTCTCGTGAAAAAAGCTCTTTTGAGTTGTCAGAGGGTGATTTAAGGAAGAAAACAAACTTGGTGATCGAATAATAAAACAATTATTGAACTCGGTTATCGCAAAATATCGTTATTTGTCAGTATCTCGCAGGTCAATTATTTGCCTCGGCCTTCGGCTTCGAGAAATAATTGATCTGCTCCCCACTGACAAATCACAATGGTTCGTTCAACCTCGTCCATAGTTGTTAATTATTCTGAACGTGGAAGCACAGTAAGCACTGTTTAGAAACAAGGGAATGAAAGAGCACAAGTCGGTTAGGTTGCATATTGTTACTGCTAAATAAAGATTAACAATTCAAAAATGTTCAAAACAAAGCATCATCTCTTGTTTATTGAGAGCGTTAAAAGGCAGCCCAGGGTAGAAAAACTTGGTCCCGTGTATCGTTTGTTCTTCTGCTGCCAGGAGAAACCTTGCCATGCCCTCGTAGGCTTTAGTGGTTTGTAATCTAAAATACTCCAAGAAAATCAAGCCGTTTTACTTTTGGAGTTGACATTCACAGCTTGTTTTGGTGGACATGGATTTTGTTTAGCAGAACCTGCTTCTGGTCTGTCGTTGAAGAGTAAGCATCACCAGTGTGCTACGCTTTAGTGGTGGGTGGTTTAAGTACATTTCCGTCCGGGTAACGTTTTTTGAAGCGCGTTGTCACATCTGGATCTAAAAGTCGAACGCCATCCAATTGATTTCCCAGAGTTATCCTGTTGAAAGAAAACAAACACCCAATTATACGCGAGACTGTCAACAACAATAACAACTACGATATTTGTAGCTAGTTTACCAGAGTAAGTTACTTCGCCTCAGTCACACTTATGAAGTCTGCATATGAGCCAAGTGGCTCGTCAGGCAGGAGCTTATCCCAGTTTATTATATGGAGAAGAGTGTTTTACTGGGAACTAAACCACTCGTAGATTCCATACGCCACTTTATCCGGGACCCGAGTGGCGTATTTTCCGTATGTCACCTTTGTGAGTGTCGTATCGTTCAATGAAGTCACGATTCCCGCCTTTTGCTTTTGTTGAATTGGTTTCTCCATATAATAAAAAGAACATTACACGTTGGCCCGAAGATATGAATTTTATATTCTCGTGGCAAGAACAATATCTCACGAGTGAGCGAAGCGAACGAGTGAGATATTGTTCTTGCCACTCGAACATAAAATTCATATCTTCTCGCCACCCTGTAATATCCTCTATGTATGTAGCATGAAGCAACTAGGAGTATTTCTATTCCTCCCTGGATGGGATGCTAGTCCATCGCAGGGTCACCCCCAGCATTAAGTTCACCGGTACCCATTTATACACCTGGGTGGAGAGAGGCGCTGTGAGAGTAAAGTGTCTTGGCCAAGAACACAACACAATGTCCCCGGCCAGGGCTCGACCCAGGACCACTCGATCCGGATACGAGCGTACTAGCCATGAGGCCACCGCGCCTGCCACACTTTTTAAGCGTAAACTTGTAAATTTCTCTGCACTGAGCTTCCAAAGGAGCAAAAACAAATAGAATACTCAAACGCTGACGGTGTGAAGGTGCCCAGGGATACCAATAAGACCTGAAAATGGCACTGGGCCTTGAATTTTGAGTACATACCGTCCTACAGACATACCATGCATGATGTTACGATCCAGTTTTTACTTTTTTTTTTTCAAGAACTATAAATAAACTACTTACCAGTTCGGTTGAACGTTGTGCTGTCTTCCAAACAGTTCTAGAAATTCACAAAAGTAAAAAGTAGAACATTGTCTACTTTACTACTTAACAGTGTTATTTCCGACACGTATTCCAAGTTCCTCGACCAATCGGTGCTCCAAAAATCGCACGTGATCTACTAGTAAGCGCTTGATTGGCCAAGAAACAGAGAAGCCAAGAGAAGAGAAGAAACAGAGAAGCCAAGCCAATAGTAGGTCTTTGTATTTTCTGATCTGAAGCTACGAACCGTTCATACACACATGTAAGGAAAAACTGCTCTCACCTATTTTCCTTGTGCCTGGTGCAAGCCTTTCAATCACTCCATACATTAGATTTCATCTGGTTTGTTACTCAGTATGCATATAATTTCACTTAAAATTTCAAAAACATCAGTAGCAAGCTGTACTAAAATTGTTTGTAGGAGTTTTTTTTTCAGATTCAAAGGATTTTGCCTCTTTTACTAGAAAATAACGAGAACTCTGTGTGGTTCTGATTTTGTTTCTCGGGATTAATAACTAAAGGAAGTGAATACGGCCCGCGTTTTTCGTCAGTTCTATTGCAATTTCTCTGGTGGGTGTGAAATTCAGTATGCGCAAAGCAATATCATAGAGAGAATAAGAGGAAGAAAAAAGCGAGCTTTAAGCTCGTTTTCATCTTTTTCCTCTTGTTCGTTTAGAGTTACTTAACTACACTAAGATGAGAATTTATGAACACGAACAAACCTCAGCGACTAGAACATCACAGTCCACACCTCTATTAAAATTCTTACAATCTCCTTTCACACCAACCTGAAGAACATGAAGTTTTAAGTCTGATGAACATTTGAACGAGCAGCAACACTAGAAAAAGTGGTACAAGACACGAACAAAAGCGTGTTAAAGTAAGAGAGCTGAGTGACAGTCTATGTGGAATTTCCACCGCTGTTAAAAAGAAATGTTTGGCTTCACCGATTGAAGGTGCCCATTAAACCAATACTTCCAACTTGCTTGTTCTTTCAAGAAAAAGGAAAGGGATTAGAGTTTTGAAACCAAACAATGAACTCTGAATCGAAGGGATCACAGGGAAAAAACACATTTCCTAGATCATTCCAATATGACAAGAACTGACGTAAGCCAGAAGCATTATCTCACCAGACAATGTTCCTTCCCATGATTAAGCCAGTGCCCAGTCCCTCCCGTCCTTATCAGCCGTTGTAACTGGTTTGTTTTAAAACAGATTAACTCATCACACCGCGCGTAAATGTTAAAGAAAACACATCAACAATGTCAGAGAGAACATCTTCAACGAGACATTTTACTGTTTAATGTTTGCATCTACGCTTCTCTTAAGGAACATTTTACGGTAACAATGACAACTGTGAAGTTCTTTGAGCAGCGTTTGGCCAAAACTTTTCCTGGCGTGCAGAGAGGGAAGAGTAAGAATTCTTCACAAAACTTCAACAAGCTTCTGGGATTACTTATGAATGAGCCAGTCGTTTTGACGTTATTGAGGTTAAGGGCAACGTGGCAAAGACATGGTCTCTTTCGCACAGCATTTACATTACTATTAACGTGAGCACTAAGTTGAGTTCAGTAGCTGCCAAGAACAACCAGCGGAGAAAACAACATAAGACTATTTAGGCCCAAGAGTTAAAAACTTCTAAATCTTTAGCTCGCTATGTGAGGGGAGAAGTTGCCGATATTCGTAACCATAAAAAAAGCCAAACAGTTAGAAGTTAAGTGTAAGTCCAATAACCATGGTAACCACCTGTCTATCTCATTATCGTACAACGCTTTGTAGTGAGAACTACCTAAAGTTGTAATTAGTTAATATTTACGAGCAGAATAACTGACTTGCCTATGATGGAATAGCCTAAAACAACAATGAGCTCATTGGCAGCCAATACCAGTTAGGATCACTAAACGAATTATTAGATCATTCGTTTAGCGCCTAGCATATATACAGGTGTTTTTTAATTGTTCTTCGATTACGCACCCGGTGGTGGGACCCCAGATACCACTATCCCACGTTGGTTATGTTTTTGGTGACATTCATGGATTAAAACGATATCGTTGGACCTAAGTTCTGAGTGCTGTTGATGTCTCTGAAGATAATTCCTTGTAACACATTCCGGTACTGATCCCCGCAGCCAGAGACTTTCCCCAGGTTTCTACAGAAGTGCTTTCCCAGGCCAAAAACCTATAATCACAAAAGTAAACACCTTACGGTACCTAAATAAGAAAGAAGAGAAATTTTTTCGTTCCATCGATCTATAGTACTGTGTGAAACGTTGTATGAAATAAAATACGGCTTTTTATTGTATTCCAATGGTAATCTTCACAGGGCCGCTACTTTCGGATAAGCCGTTATTTTCGGCGGAGCGGTTACTTTCGGGATTCGATAAGAGAGTGAATCAAAGTGGCTGTAAGCCACTAAATTTGGAAAATAAATTATGAAAGGGTGTTATGAGGCATCGCTCATTAAGGAACTACTTGTGATGTGAGGGCAGTCTAGCTTTCGAACAAGCCCATAAAGCCTTTTCCCATTTAGGGGTGTGTTGTGATATTTGCAAAATGAAAAAGGTCAGCGTTAAAAAACTGTTTGTTACTCAGGCCTCCCACACGATTTACATTACATGTATCTGTACATGTCTTCATTGTGCTGTATTTAAAAACTGCAAGCTCATTCTGTTTGGTCAAAAGTGAGGTATAGACTGAGCGAAACACTTGAGCCTGCGGTACGTAAATAAATAATTAATACTTTCATACTTTGGATAACTTATGTTCAAGTAGCGCAGTGTGCTAAGTGCTGGCTCTCCGTCCGGGACATTGGGAGTGTTCGGGGCAATTCACATAATATTTTCAACACGTAGTCGTAAAAACTCAAAGCTTTAATCGCGATGCTCGACGTAAAGACATCTCCACGGCTTGTCAACTTGATCTACGCCTACGGTGAAAAACTGAACAAGAAAAAACCTAAATTAACAACACATTCGGACAAATGGAAACTGTGAAACTTATACTTACATGTTTTGTGCGGTTTCGACGGGAAAAGTACAAAACTGTACAAAAAACAACACTGTGAGAGCAATCCGCACGATACGAAACTCTTTCAAAGACAAACCATGTGCGACTGAGTCACGTGATTCAACACAGTCCGACCAGCTGTGCACAGTTCGACCCTAAACGAGTGTCAGCTTATAACAGACCTAGATCAATTTCAGTTTATCAGGTTCGGCCTCAACAGTTGAAATCCTATTGGTGACTAGGGATTATTTTTCCTTTTCTTCTTCGTTGTTTTTTCTTTTTCTGCCGAGAAACCATTTACCGAAAGGTAGCGTTTGTCTTTCCGTTTCTTGTGTTAAAAAAATCGTCTGGAGCCTTTAATCATTCGTTTACATCGATTGCTTTCGAACTCACGAGATCACGTAGGTTTGTGAAGGAAAAACCACGAAGACTTTCCCTGAATCGAATCGCTAAGCAAGAACCATAAGTGTTTTCCTTACAACGAAAAAATCGTTATACTTTCTACCTCCCGAAAATAACTAACTTGACATGCTGCAGGCGACTGTAAAACGGCCTTAGACGGCTGATGTTCGACAGCTGGGGGAACTCTCCTATATGAAAAGGTCGGGGATGCTCGCCGTCTCGGGTACAAATCAAGGATTCTGGTCTGATTTAGGGTGTTGATGACGACGTCACCATTTTTAGCTATCAAAGTATCCTTTAGGGTGCACTCGAGGAAATAATAACAAAAGAAACGCTCTCATTTAATTACTGTTTTCAGGCTTGATTACCGCTGATCTCTCGAGTACGCGAGTCGGGTCTACAAGTGCGCGCGGGATCCTTTCTTGAACAGTGGCTAGTGATCGAACCTACCCCGTTTTAAGTGGTATCTTTTAGGGGTCTAATGAAGCTCAAGGAACGTCCATATTAGACTCCCTTAGGAGTTAAATTCAAATCTTCCGACGAGCATCCCTTGCCTTTTCATACGGGAGTTTCCCCCCAGGTTTGCAAATGTTTAACGGGAAAAGAAGCAGGGAAGGAGTGAAGGAGTGATGGAGTGAAATCGTTCCACCACTACAACTTGAAAAATAACAAATATTTCCAAGTTAAAAATTAACGTTTCTTTCGGGGAGCCGTAATTTTCGGGGGGCGGGGGCGTTACTATCGGAATTCTACGGTATCGAAATTGGTCTATTTCGGCAACAGTTAGGCTAATTTACCTTTAGAAGTGAGTCGGGCATGACAAACAGGTGATTGTTTTTAAATATTTTAGTCTTTTGTTCAAATACCGCAAAACAGTTTTTCACGTTCAAGTTCAAGTGGAAAGTAAATTGCAGCAGATCTTTGATCGATATCACTTCCGGTCCATTTTCTGAAAGAATTCTTAGTGAAATTCCAGAACTGTACACTAAATGATTTAAAAAGGTGACAAATATACGAAATACTAACGTAACATGTCCTATCCGACAGAATCGTTCAGTCGCTCCTGAGGAATTGGCGAGAACACGTCCCATAATACAATTGAGTCTATAATTTTGTGCATTGAAAATTTGTAAATACACATACAATTATATGTTTTTAATTAACATAAACCGTATAAAATTCTTCCTTTCTCTAAACGTTATAAACGGCAAGACTAGCTGAAAAGCAATAAAAACAGCACTGAGCGTATGTTAGATGCTACAAACATTTCTGCAATCAATGTTTGCAGGCTGGCTCCAAAATTACTTCAACACCATCCAGACAACGGAAATGTCATAAGCTATAATCTGAAATTGTTCACAATAATATTTTCAGCCTGAACTCGGTTGAAAGATGAGAATATTCACCCTGGGCCAGAAAAAACAATATTCTTCAAAAAAAAAAGTGTGTAGTGGGGACGGCGGGATATAAGCATAATTTTAAGCATAAGTTCATTTTCTCTTGCTTATGCTAATGCTTATGTCGCTGCTAGGTCCAGTGGGGACATGGTTGGCATAAGCATAAGCGAAAGACTTTCAGCCAATCAGCGATAACAGCAGCATAAGCATAAACCTTAGCACAAGACGAGCACTGATGCTTATGTCGCAGCCGTCCCAACTAGCGCATATTAAGCCTCTTGTGCTAATGTTTATGGTTGTGCAACTCTAGAAATACCGATCCTCTGGAATTAGCAATAAAATTTGACAATTCCTAGCAAATCCCACAGGTAGTGACTCTCGGAATGTAACGACCCTCTGAAATGTATTTTAGGTATGGGTAATAACTGTAGAGAATTCAAACAAGAGACTCTGATCTAGATACAAAGTACTATTCTGGCTTGATATTAATTCCTTTCTACAAACTTTGTCCCATTCCTCGCTGAATAACTTGAAATTTTCTATTTAAAAATTTTCTAAATAAATTAGTTTCTACTTACTTGCATCTGTGGATTGTACAAACACACAACACATGAGCTTTGACTTAAGACCTCAGTATATTTTGTAGAAATAGCTGACTGACAGCGTAATAAAAAAGTAGTCATCAAACTCCGCGTCCTCGGCACCTGCATGCCAGCAGGCTTAAGGGTCAATAAGTAAGTAAGTAAACTTCGCAACGGAAAAAAAGAGTCAATTTACATTAGATCTTTGTTGGTTCATGTTTATATTTCAGATCGCTTTTTTTAGATGGAAAGGAAGACTTTAGGGAACATAAGTGAAAAAAAAAAACACGGACTCGTAATTATATCGATCTCACTTTACTCTCACAGTGCCTCTCTCCACTCTTTGTGGAAAAATGTACTGGCGAATTTAATGCTGGGGGTAACCCAGCGACGGACTAGCATACCATTCGGGGGAGGGGATAGAAATATCCCTAGTCGCTTCATGCTACTGAAACCGGGATAAGTTCCGGTCTAATGGGCCACTTGGTTCGTATGCAGACTTATACCAAGACTGCACGATGATTGTTGATATCGACAGTGAGCTCATTCTTAAAATCACGGGGAAGTTGTTGAATTTTCTAGCTGCCGCGAAACTCTTCTCTAGAATGGAATATACTCTGATGAGCCGCAGTCAATTTCAGGGGCCTTGCCTTGCAACTTAGTGCCCTTAGTGCCAATCACCATGGTAACTGCCCGGTTGAAGTCACCTAAAAAAGTGAGATGGATTAGTTGGGGAAGATGGAAGAATGCGCCTTCCATTTATCGATGATGTCTTTCGCGACAATAAGCATCGAACAAGCAACCTAAATGAAGGGATAAGGTGGAATTTCTTTACAGCGGCAGATTCGAGAAGATCTCTTATAAGGGATTGAAAAGTCATCGAGAGTCATTTCATTTTCCCGGCAGCTTTATCGATTGTCATTTATCAAAGATACGTTCGAATTCAACCCTAATGAAGGAAAACGCAGGAAAATATGCCGATGTCAATTACTCATAAAATATAACGTTGAAACTGTTTTTTGATATGAAAACGATCAAGAAAGTCTCATGATGCATTTCTGCTGCGCTAGTCGCGCCGAGAAACTGATTGGAATTCGAGCAATTTCAGTTTTAGTGGACAAAAACTTTGTACCCCCCCCCCCTTATTTTTGGCAAAAAAGAAGAAATTACAGGAGACAGAGGGCAAGCAAAACGAAACCGCCTCCACCCGCCCCCCCTCCCCCTTAGCTCAAGGTCTGGATCCGCCACTGATAACACGAGAAACAATTTTCTACGGGAACTCGAGAAAATTCAGAAATTCAAAATTCAGAAAAATGTGTAAACACAGGTAAAATTTCATCATCAATTTCATTTGTTTCATCAGTACATTTAAGTATTTCATATCAACATCAAGTTTGTTTTCGTCATTTGGTGGTTCTTTGGTGTTGTTAGAAATGATGAAAATATATCTTTAAAAAAGTCACTTATAAGTTTATAATACGATGTAAATAATCGTCACTCGAACTTCTTAATTCCTTCTTAATTTTAAACAATTATTGGTTCAGGTTTTTGTGATATCCGGAATAATCAAGGTCCAGGTAAGTGTTATCAGCCGAAGCGTAAGGCTGAGGCTGATATCACTAACCGAGACTTTGATTATTTCGGTTATCACAAAAACCGAATATAGTAATTGTTTTATTATGTGTGGGTTATTGACCAAGTGTGAAGTCAAGATGGCTGGATATTAGCCAAGTTCTTTTTTTTTTCGCGTGTTTATGGACCGAGAGGGAGTCGAGGTCCATAAACTCGCAAAAAAAAGAGCGAGGCCAATATCCAGCCATCTTGACCGAAAAAGCTTGGTCAATAAAGGATTTATTATATGGCCTTCGGGGAAATTTCTCTTGCGGGATACGGCGGGTAAACCCGAGCGGGCAAGATAGTCCCATCTTGCCCGCTCGGGTAGCCAATCACAGCGCAGGATTTGATTCATCTTGCCCGCTCGTGATATTTGGAAAAAACTAGCCCCTTCGCCTATCAGAGCTCTTTTCACTAGTCAAATGAAATTCATGGGTACAACACAAGGCATGCCGCAAAAGGGAATTATCTTCGGAAAGAAGTTAAGTCGGAAATTTTCAAACGCTCTTTTTCGAGAACTGGAGCGATAATATGGAATCAAATTTCTCCAGACTGGAGAGATTTATCTAAACCAATCTTTAAGAAAACAATTCGTAGATTTTTATTTGAGACTCTTTCAGATAGGGATGACTATGTTGAAGTCGACACCCTGACTCAAGTTCTTAAATTTAGTTCCTGATTAATTTTAACCCATAGTTTAGTTTATCTCTAGTAAATCGTAGCTCCTAGTGTCAATAAAAATATGTAAATGTAATTGTATTAAACGGTTTTGTAAATCCTTCTATAAGTAGTTGCATAACAATCTTATTTTTATTTATTTATTTATTCATTTATTTTTTATTTTCTTATTTCTTTTTTTATTTATTTATTTATTTTTTTGTTTTAATATAAATATAGATGTGGCCCGCCTAGATTAGCCCAGGCTACCTGCGGGTTCGCGCTGTTACTATTATCAAGCATTTTTAACTTAATCTGTATATCTATTTCTGTAAAAATTGTAAATATGCGAGTCATAATAATAAAAGTTGTTGTAAAGTTGTTGTTCACGGAGCTAGCCATATAATAAACACTGTTTTAAAGAAAATAACGACAAACGCATCATCGCACCGAACACATAGTCCGGGTGCCCACGCTAGGAAAGGGGGTTAAAAAATGATTTCGTTTACTCGACAAGCTGGCAAACTTTGACT
Organism: Orbicella franksi; assembly: GCF_964199315.1. NCBI lineage: Eukaryota > Metazoa > Cnidaria > Anthozoa > Scleractinia > Merulinidae > Orbicella > Orbicella franksi. The sequence continues at coordinate 3,853,699 of NC_138154.1, read as the reverse complement.
CACCCAGCAATGTTCTTTAGACCTTAGGGAAAAATAATGTGGTGGCAGTGGAGCTGGCCAAGTGGGCCATGGTAATTTACAGCACCAGAAAGTACACCCCTCCTGAGTATCTATGTGTTTTTTAAAGTGATTTTTACAACAATCTGGGACGAGGGGTGAAATAGTTTATGACCTATAGCCATCAACAGATTTTGTCCAATAATACAAAATTTTCACAGGATAGAGTTCATGCCATGGATAATATGACGATGGTTATAATAAGTCACTTGATCAGATTATGAAGTCATAAAATTGACAAAAACAGAGAAAGTCAATATGGCGGAGTACATTTTATCTGTACACGCAATCTTAAACGTCTTTTTTGGAGGGGGTATTTTACATTTGTTCTCATTTTTGTATAAAGTTCCTTTCACTTATCAATTAAAAACTATTGAGAAAAATATCACAATTTAGACGGAAGATACGAGGCATTTTACATCCAAAATAAAATAAAAATCTAGTTATTGAAGCTTAAATTGCCTGTAGCATTGGGAAGTCCCGTCTCTAAATTTAAAAACGGGCTTATAAGTTATCTACATGTACGTCTATCTCAGTTTACCCTGCTAGATATGGTCACTGCACCCATTTAAGCTGTGCTTTTCTCGTTCGTGAACGTGAGGGGTCGCTCATTGTGCCCCTACCCACGTATCCTCAAAAGTATTTACATAATAGTAATCAAATTTATATGGCAAGTAGAGCATTCAAAATTGTTTACTTAAGCAATTAGCGCTTTTCAATCATGTCGTTATTGCACACATGAATGACATCACAATTCAAATAATACAAAGGATTAAAGTTACTCGTCTTTGTCATTTTCTCGGAGGTTACTGCATTTATTTTCACAAGTGCAATCAGCCGTGCAGGAGAGTCCAACTCTCCGGCAAGAACATCTTGGATTACATTCCTTCTTACTCCTGCACACAATCAGTTCCAAGAGCTTCTCTGGAGCTGGATCTTTCTCCATCAATTTAGGAACAAGATGTCCCCACTCATCCTTAGTCCACTCATTTCTTTCTTTTACTGTTAGTGAAAGCCTCCTGTCTCGGGCATGTTTCCAAATGAAGCATTGATAGTTGGCCCTTTTGACATATACAATGCACTATCTTCAGTAGGCGGAAGTTTGCTGCTTTCCAGGTGTTTGTTGGTAAAAAGCTTGTACCTGAGAAGACCGATAAAGACCGATAAAGACCGATAAATTTGACACAAACAGTCAACGTTTCATCGCTCATGACTGTGCAGTCTGTACCCAGATTCTTCAGTCCAACAGCGTCATCTTTATGTTTCTTCAGTGTAGTGAGCCCTCCCTTTCTGCCTATGCCGTTTAGGTTACTCGTGGAATTGCATGCTGTCAAAGCATGCATGGCCGGTAAAATTAGATTGCACACATCTGGACCCACAGCCTCGTGCTGGGGAATGAACCCTCTTTTTCCTCCAGTACCTGTGTGCAACCAATGCTCTTGAATGGACAGTTGGCTGAGGTGATACCAACATAAAACTGCTACATCTGTGTCTGGAGAAAAAACGATGATCCTCTTGGAAGAATTGTTGATGTCTGATGACTGGTTTGCAATACATTCGCAATGCACCAACATCCTACTGTCTGCTTCCTCGTGGTCGGAATAGAGAGGAATTATATCTTCTCTGTTTAAAGTCTTGGTCACTTTCACTGCTGACCATCTTGTGATGCTAGAATGAGTGTTTGACAATCCTTGAGTTGTCCGGGAAGGTTCTCACACCAAACGCAATCAGAAAGTAGAAACGTCAACAAATTAGATTTGGTTTTTCCACTGGACAAATAACGCTTGAGACTGGCAGGTAACTTCGTTTCTCTGCTCTGAATCTATGGCCGTCCACTGAGATTCTCCCGACTTAATCGAGTCTTCTACATTATATCGGTCTGGGACAAAATGGACTTGACTGGCGAACTAGAATTTAGCAATAATAGTTGCAAACTGAAGAATATTTTACCGACTAAAACCAAGAAATCACTATACCGCGCATTTATGCTACCATATTTTAACTATTGTAACCAAGTCTGGCACCACTGCGGAAAAAGAAACTCCGCTAAAATCGAGAAAGTAAACGAAAGGGCTTTAAGGTACGTCTTCAAAAATAAAAGTGCATCTTATCAAGATCTCTTGCAAAGAATCAGACTCTGAGCATCCATGGAAACTCGAAGAATCCAGTACTGGCCGCCATGCTATTGACAATAAACAATTGTATATGGGACAAAGCTCCATCCGCAATAAGAGATCTTATTATCTTACGCTCATCCAAGGATAATCTTCAACATGACTATATCCTTTCTTTGCCGAAAATTAACAAACTAAATATGGTCTCGAATCGTGGAGATATTTCGCCGCAAAGAAATGGAACGAGCTAACAAAAAAGTGATATTAAAACTAAAGTAGGCACTAATAAAGTAAACAACAAAATTCGATCGCTTAAGTTTGACTGATATCGGAATTTATTGTGATTTGATTCTGTAGATTTTTAGTTCTCTTCGTTTACAGTTTTATACGATCAATTATTGAACATTTTAGTTTTAATTTTTAAAATATACTAGGGCCGTGGATTACCTGTAAACTAGCCGATTAGCTAAGATGGATAGATGTAGTAGCTGCCATCTTTGTCACTCATAATTTTAATTTCTCTTATATGACTTTTCTGTATATTATTTTTAGATGGTTCTAGTTAGGTGTCCCCTATTATCAGTGGGGATTCTCCACTGCTAGATGTAATTGACACGATAATAAAGGCATTATTATTATTATTATTATTATTATTATTATTATTATTGTTGTTGTTGTTGTTGTTATTATTATTATTATTATTATTATTATAAGTGTTAACCCTACGTTAAATAAAGTATTGTATCGTACTATCTTATCGTATCGTAATAATAGTTGTTGCAATTGTTTCAGATAGCTCTCCAAACTCATCTTTCCTTTTGACAACATCTGAATTACTGCCAGAAGGTCACTAACTATGTATGCTGTTTAATGAAGACTATAAGCAGGAAGTGTGCTTCTGGCAAGACTGTCCATTTCCAGTAGTACTCTTGGTTGGTTTCCTCAGAGACCCATCCATGTTGGCTAATGCAAGGGGAACAGATGCAAGTTCATACGACTGCACTTCTTCTAGATCAATATCACCGTCTTTGGACACAACAAGAAGTCTACTATACACCTGACTGTCGAGGTTGATTGTCTTCAGACCTTACTTGGCTCAACAGGTTTGTTCAGACTTTGAAAGGTTTTGATGTTGATTTTCTTCAAAGGATCCCAGAAATTCTCCTTGTCAGATATTAGCCTGGCTTGGACAAACTCTCCCATTACCTTTTCGCCTTGCTCCTTAGCAGTGAGTAAAAATTCCGAAAGTTCAGATGGTGCAACTGTCTCAATGGCGATACTGATCAGTGGTCTTTTTTCCCCTTCGTACTGACCGATATCGAATGGATTTACCAATTTCGTGTCAACGCACTGAATGATATTATTCACGTCATTTTCAACTCTTTCAATTCTTTGTGACGCCAGTTCTTTATGGAAGCTTGAGCCTGCTGAAGTCCTACTCATAACTTTGAAAAAAGGTGTTACTGCTGCCATCATACGAGCTGCGAGTTCCCTGACCCATCTCGTGTTCCCTCCATCCCAGTAACTCCAACAGTTCCTCCTTTGGTGTGTGTAAAGAGAGCCCTTCCGTTAAGATTTACACTTTTCTTCAAACAGTCCTTTGTTAATGACTGAAATTGTCCCTCAGTATTATCAATTTAAAATTAAACTAGTTGTGTCGGATTCTATATCATATGCTTTTGTATCTTTTTATTAGAAACAAGTACCGTGGTTTTCTTCGCACGCCAGATGTGTTTTTTATACTTCTTTTATGACTTCACCTTCCTTTTTGAAACTCAGTTTTGAGATGCGATCCAATAGGGTAAACTATCAAAGAATAAAAAGAGAATAAAAACAGTTTTTTGGGAAAAATTACCTTGAAGGACGAAATAATAACTACCATGTTCCCACAATGAGACAAACTGCAAGTACTAAGCGTACTCTGAGAGAACATGATACCGAAAGGTATGATGGGAAATAAAGTTTGTAATAGGAATGGATAGACGGAAAATGAAGTGGAACAACAATAACATCGCATTTTTTATCCCCTACATTTTTTCAATACGTATCTCTTCTTCAAAAATATAATACATTTGTAAAATATATGAAAGTTAGTCTTAATGTCATAGCATCACAGAAAAAGAATATTTCCATATTAGGGTTGCTATGGAAATACACAATTTGGAAATTAACATACAAAAGATGGAAGGGAAGCTACCAGTTTTTCTTTATACTTCCTTAATTTGGCAAATATTCTGTGAAACACTGAAGCAGCCCCTCTAAAAATTAAACACAGTGAGCTGCTTCATTAAGTGCAATTTCCTGCACAGGACAAAAACACAAATTTTGGTGACTTTAAGAAATAATTAAAGGAACCTGAAAGCTGTTCTTAATCTTTCGTTGTCTTTAATGTGACAATAAACTTCATAAAGGTTCAATGAAACTTTAATCGGTCTTTAATTAACCTTAAGTTAAACTTTAAAAACTAAAACATTTAGGTTACCATTAAGCAATCTTTTTTTTATTTCCAAAACGGACCTTAAGGTTTTGTACCTTTAAGGAAGAGTTCAAGTAAACTAAAATCCGTATAATCTCTTTTGACATCTTAAATTAGAACATGAAAGTTGGTAAACATAGTTGAACTTTAATCAATCTTTAATTAACTTTTAGTAAACCTTAAACAAAGCAGATATTGTCCCACTAAACTTCACAGCTCGTGACTTCCGATAGAGAATTATGGACCCGGCGTTCGCGCTCGATGAAGCTAAAGGTTACGTTTATTGCGCTCATTGTGATAATGTCGTATCGCGTTCGACCTACGAAAGACACGAAAGGAAAAGGTACTCAGTTTTATCCGATAGCACCAGGCAATCTACAGTAGAGTCTTGCGATTTAGATTCTGGAACATCAAGCTCTTCAGACGATGAAGGTTAGTAATTTTAGATTCGTTTAGATCTCCTGGACATGTTTGAAGCATCTTCGCGTTTTAGCGAGTGTGTTAACTCTCCAAAAAAATGCCTCCTTTTGAAACCTACAGAAAGAAACCTTGATGAGCAATCAGTGCCTGGAAATTCCACTCAGGAAGGACCAAACTCTGTGCAGGTAATTAATGTACTGTTTGAAATGTGCACGTGGCACGCCATCAAGCACACGACTAAAATACACGAAACATTTTTCCCACTGCCACCAAGCCAAGGTTAAAAACTTGATTTTAGTACTAAAACGCAAAACGCTAAAATATCAGCATGTATGAGATCCCTTTTTCCACTCAGTCTTGACTGATCTTGATTCGGGGAAAAGACCTTTGTGGTCTTTGTCTTTGTATTTAGTATCCACCGTCCTGAAATATGCGTGGTAGGCAGAAAACATCCGGCCCGGGCAAGGCTTTTATTGTATTTTATTGTTTGTTTCCCCGGCAACGAATTGAATAAAGCGAGCGACATCATCCACCTCCCAGTTCCACATTGCTTAGTAAAATTTGTCTTTGCAGCATGAAGACTATGGGGGCGTTCGTTTTGAATCAATTCAGAATGAACTATCTAGAATACAAAGTTGTTTGACTCATAAATCACTGAGGAGGGCAGAGAAGTAACGAGAAGATCTCAGAAACGTTCGGATGGAACCTTAATGCCGGGGGGGGGGGGGGGGGACTTCGCACATGAAAGGGTGAGGATGCTCGTCGGAAATTTTGAATTAAACTCCTCAAGGAGACCAATCATGGCGTGGCTCAGGATTTTTTTGACCCCTAAAAGAGACCATATTTAAAACATGTTAAATATATATTTTTATATTTCTTCCCTCGATGGAAACCCTAAACGAGACCTTCACGGCTACATATAGGCTACAAATGATGGCGTTTTGCCTTGAACACCCTAAGTGAGACCAAAACCCGAAATTTACACCCCTAAGCGAGGTGACGAGCATCCCACCCCTTTCATATGCAAGTCCCACCCCCCCCCCCTAACCTCCCCTCCGCCGGGGCTAAATGAATCTTTCCGGGGACCGATGGCGTAGATGTCTGTAGTAGCCAAAATGACCTTAAAACTTGATTTGAACCCCCTTCCAGTTAAGTCAGTAATTAACAATCACTTCCATTTAATTGTTTTAAATATATAAATTCGGAGTTACTGATCAGGAGCCGCGGTTTGATCACTGTTTTCGTCATTCTGTACTCGTTTCAGTCCGAAGACGACAACCAAAATGATACAGCTTCCCCTTCAAATGACCATGAAATTGAAGACCCGGGTAGCAGCAACAGTGATGATCACCAAAGTGACGAGAAGTCAAGTTCCGATTGCGAGTCCGAAGAAATCTGGAACGGGGTACTACCCGAGATGTTGTCCAGAGACATAGAAAGTGCCCCGCCGCTTCCCGAGTTTCAGCGCCGGCAGACACCATTACAGAAAGTGAATTCACTGATATTTTGGTTTGTTTATTTTCTGCTTATCTGGCAAGCGACTTGCCATCTGAGTGATAATGGAATGGCTTGGTTGCTCCGGTTCCTCGTCTCATGGCTCAAGGTTCTGGGCATAGAAATCTCAAATGAAGTTTTTGAGAAGATAATATTGAGCTTCCCTGGATCACTCTACCTCGTCAGACAATTCCTGAATTTTGATAGAGATAACTTTAACAAGTTTGTGGTTTGCCCCAAGTGTACGAAGCTGTATAAATACGATTCCTGCCTTACGATGGTGAACAATCGACAAGTTGCCAAAACGTGTAGCAACACTTATTTTTCCAGAGGGAGGAAAGTGAATTGTAATGCTACTATTGTCACGCGAGTTACTCTTCAAAACGGTAAATCGTGTTTTTACCCAATCAAATATTATTGCACCAATAGCATTATCGAAGAGCTCGAAAAATTTGTCCAGTGGCAAAACTTCGCCTCGAATTGCGAGTTATGGAGGAAAAGAGAGGTAGGGGAACAAATACTTGCCGATGTATATGACGGGAATTTATGGAAGGAGTTTCAAACCGTTGGTGGAGCAGATTTCCTGAAGAAGCCCCGGAATTATGGCTTTATGTTAAACTTTGACTTCTTTCAACCAATGACACGTCGGAAAGATTACTCAGTTGGGGTATTTTATTTGGCAACTTTAAATTTACCTAGAGCTGAACGTTTTAAATGGGAAAACATAATTGTCATTGGCGTTGTTCCTTCACTTGATCGTGAACCTAAAGATCTGAACGAGTTCTTGGAGCCAGCGGTGGATGAACTTAAGGCCTTGTGGAAGGGCGTTCGTTTGAAGTCTTCTCTAAGCAGATTTGCTTTAATGTTCCGTGCTGCAGTTATGTGTGTTTCCTCTGACGTTCCGGCAACTCGAAAGATCTGTGGATTTAAGAGTCACTCAGCAGTATTTGGATGCTCGCGTTGTTTAAAACAATTTCCTGGTGGCTTTGGGGAAAAAAGGGATTATTCCGGATTTGATCGAAATCTGTGGAGGTCTCGTACTAATGAAGACCATCGTCGACAAGCTGTCAAAATTGCTAAGTGCAAAACAAAAGCCCAGCGAAATTTGCTGGCTCAAAAAAGCGGTATCACGCACTATAGCATCCTACTTGATCTTGACTACTTCGACGTTATAAGATTTTGTACCGTTGATCCGATGCACAATCTTTTTCTTGGGACAGCGAAAAAGATGTTCCAACTATGGAACGACATGAAATTATTTTCCCCGAGTCAACTGAGAGACATCGAGGACAGAATCAAATCATTAGAAGTACCTGGTGACATCGGTAGGCTCCCAACCCGAATAACCAGTAATTCGGGTTCATATACGGCTGAACAATGGAAAAATTGGACACTAATATACTCTATTTATTACCTTAAAGGTATCTTACCGGAGGATCATTTCAGATGCTGGCAAACGTTTGTTTTAGCTTGTAAATACTTCTGCCAGTCGGCTATTTCCAAAACCGACCTGAACATTGCCGACGGTTTGATCCTGAAGTTCTGCAAGTCAGTCGAAAATTTGTACGGCAAGCATGTCGTTACACCAAATATGCATCTGCATAACCATTTGAAAGAGGTTATACTTGACCATGGACCGGTTACGAGTTTTTGGTGCTTTAGTTTCGAACGCTTCAATGGTATTTTGGGCAGCACACAGACAAACAAAAGATCTGTGGAACTACAACTCATGAGGCAATTTCTAATGTCAAGGTATTTGAAAGATATGACGCTACCCACAATGTATCAAGATGAGTTTCTGCATTTGTGTTTACCAACAAGTTTGGGAAGCAACGAGGGTGAAGAAATGTCCCCATCAGACTGGTCCACAGGTCACGAGTTTAATAACATTGCGTCAACTGCGTCACTAGATGGCATAAACTGGAGAAATTATTCAGGTGTAACCACACCTTCATGCTATAAACTAGTTCACTTGGACGCGGATGATTTGACTGTGCTAAAATCAGTTTACCAAGTCATGTACGCAAACATAGATATTGTACCAAGTGATCTCGGGGAAAGCATACACAAGTACGGCTCTATAAAGATTTGGTCTACCACCTTCGGGTCTAAATTGCAACCAAGAGGGATACGTTCAGGCCAAATTTTAGCATCCTGGCCCGCAAATAATGGTCAAGTCCTGAAAGAAACATTCTGTGTGTCTGCTGGCATTGCACAGTATTACTTTCGCCATTCAATTAAGCTGGGAAATGATCATCTCACACACTACTTCGCTTGCATGAGATGGTATATACCCGACGAGGACACAAATAGTTATGGGAATCCTGTCAAAGTTTTCAAAAACAAGTTCCAGCCAGGAGGACCATGTTCATTTATGCCTGTTCAAAGAATCTTTTCCAGATTTGCTACTGCCAAATTTGAACAAGGGGGGGAAAAGAAAATTGCTGTGTCTCCCATCATCAGAAATGTTCATTTATAGAAATCAGTTTAATGAACTGCAATCTAGTGAAAAAGTATATGATCGCCTTTAATTAAGTTGAGCATTAATTATTGTTTGCACGCGTGATCACGATAGAAATAAAAAAAGTCTCTTGTTCGATTGTCAATCCAAAACAGAATTTCTACAACTTTGTAATTACAGTGGCCTTCTTCATATTGTAAATATCTTTATATGCAATCAGTCATGGCCCATAAAGATAATGCTACAGCCTGTATATAAGCAGTAAATTCAGAACTTAAGTGAACCCTGTTACATGAACTGTGTGAATCAAAACTACAAACAAAAAATATATACAATCGTGCATCTCGAAATTGCAAATAGTCATGCGGAAAAGCTGATCAGATAAGAAAAAAATCAGCAAGCCACAACGGTAATTATCATTTGTTTTGTTGCGCTTTTGGTTATCCTTTGATTTGGCTCTAATTAGTGGATACATGTACACAATTGACATGTCAATTGGCAAGTCACATGGTTCAAAATGTTTCAATTTGCTTATTTACCCAAAAGATTTCTATTTCAAATGGAAGTTGCCAAGCCTCAATGAATTTCCTTGAGATGCCTGAAAAAGATGGAAGAAAAATGAATAGTTTTGTAACACCCACTGGCAAATAGCACTAAACATCACCATCAAACATTGTGTAATCTAAGTATTTAAATAAGTTATATTTTTGAATAAAACACTAAGGAGATGTGTTTTAAGAACCAAAGTCACTTGGTGTGAATGTGGTCTCCAGTGTGCATGCCCAAGTCAAAAATGCCATCAAGCACTCACAAATGTACTAGCTAGCAAAACTGATCATTGCGTTGGTTTGAATGTGGTCACTCGTCTTGACACAATTACGCGTAAAGATCTGGCACAAACGCTGTCACTCACAAAATGTACCAAGTATCAAGATCTCCCATTGTGAAACCCTTAATCAGTAAATTGTATTGTAATTTACAACACAACAAAGCTGCCAAACTCTTCATTTGCATGCCAATTAGGAATGTGGTCACTCTATTACAGTCCAATTAAGCTTTACCATCTCTCAGTCAGTGGCAAATACATGTAGTACTAACCATCAAGATCAAACATGTGTAATCTAAATTCAACAGTTCTATTTTTTAATAAACCATCGAAATGTGTTTTAAGAACCAAAGTCACTTGGCATAAATATGGTCTCTGGTGTGCATGGCCAAGTGAAAATGCCATCACGCACTCACAAAATGTACTAGCTATCAAGGTCTGACAATATGAAATTAACCAACGCCATATCATTCAACAAAACAAACACAGGTCAAAACTGATCATTGAGTTGGTTTGGATGTGGTCACTCGTCTTGATCCAACTAAGCGTAAAGATCTGGCACAAATGCCTTCACTCACAAAATGTACCAAGTATCAAGATCTCACAATGTGAAACCCTTAATCAATAAATTGTATTATTATAACACAAGAAAGCTGCAAAAATCTTGATTTGCATGCCAATTAGGAATGTGGTCACTCTATTACAGTCCAATTAAGCTTTACCATCTCTCAGTCACTGGCAAATACATGTAATACTGACCATCAAGATCAAACATTGTGTAATTTAAATTAATAAGTTCTATTTTTGAATAAAACAATGAAACGTGTTTTAAGAACCAAAGTCACTTGGTGTGAATGTGGTCTCCAGTGTGCATGGCCAAGTCAAAATGCCATCACCTCACTCACAAAATGCACTAGCTATCAAGGTCTGACAATACAAAATTAATGGCCAACCCCACAACATTAAACAAAACAAACACAGGTCAAAACTGATCATTGCCTTGGTTCAAATGTGGTCACTCATCTTGATACAATTAAGCGTAAAGATCTGGCACAAATGCCATCACTCACAAAATGTACCAAGTATCAAGATCTCACACTGTGAAACCCTTAATCAATAAATTGTATTATTATAACACAAGAAAGCTGCAAAAATCTTGATTTGCATGCCAGTTAGGAATGTGATCACTTATTACATATACCAATTAAGCTTTACCATCTCTCAGTCACTGGCAAATACATGTAGTACTGACCATCAAGATCAAACATTGTGTAATCTAAATTAATAAGTTCTATTTTTGAATAAAACAATGAAATGTGTTTTAAGAACCAAAGTCACTTGGTGTAAATGTGGTTTCCAGTGTGCGTGGCCAAGTCAAAATGCCTTCACCTCACTCACAAAATGTACTAGCTATCAAGGTCTGACAATATGAAATTAACGGCCAACCCCACAACATTAAACTAAACAAACACAGGTCAAAACTGATCATTGCCTTGGTTCAAATGTGGTCACTCGTCTTGATACAATTAAGCATAAAGATCTGGCACAAATGCCGTCACTCACAAAATGTACCAAGTATCAAGATCTCACATTGTGAAAACCTTAATTAATCAATAAATTGTATTGTTATAACACAAGAAAGGTGCCAAACTCTTGATTTGCATGCCAATTAGGAATGTGGTCACTATTACAGTTCAATTAAGCTTTACCATCTCTCAGTCAGTGGCAAATACATGTAGTACTAACCATCAAGATCAAACATTGTGGAATTTAAATTAATAAGTTCTATTTTTGAATAAAACAATGAAATGTGTTTTAAGAACCGAAGTCACTTGGTGTAAATGTGGTTTCCAGTGTGCATGGCCAAGTCAAAGTGCCATCACGCACTCACAAAATGTACTAGCTATCAAGGTCTCACAATACAAAATTAATGGCCAACTCCATAACATTAAACAAAACAAACACAGGTCAAAACTGATCATTGCCTTGGTTCAAATGTGGTCACTCGTCTTGATACAATTTAGCATAAAGATCTGGCGCAAATGCCGTCACTCACAAAATGTACCAAGTATCAAGATCTCACATTGTGAAACCCTTAATCAATAAATTGTATTGTTATAACACAAGAAAGCTGCAAAAATCTTGATTTGCATGCCAATTAGGAATGTGATCACTTATTACATGTACCATCCAATTAAGCTCTGCAATCTGTCAGTCACTCACAAATAGTACCAAATATCAAGATCTACAGCTGTAGTATTGTTTTCTATCTAAAAAAAATGCTGTCACTCATGAAATTTACCATTATCGAGATCTTACCTTGTGAAACCCTAATTATCAATGAATCCTACTTTGAAAACACAAATTCAACCAATATGAATTGAATTTGTTTACATGATTAATGTCTCACTAGATGTGCTGAGAATTGTTTAAAAGGCATGGCAATATGTGCCTTTAACAAAAAGAGAAAATAACACTTAGATGAAACAAAACTAAAAAACTAAAACATTCAACCAAGCTGACAGTGCATTGAAACACTGCTCTGGCAATATGTGACGACTACTAAGACCACTGCTTAAATATTACCTTCAAGGATCTTCACATTTTTTGTATGCCATAAATTCACATGATTGAATCTTACCTTTTTATCCAAACCATTCATCCCCCAAAGGGTTTCGTAAGAGTTTAAGCAGCTTCCTTTTGTTTTCCTGAAATCTGTAAAATCCCACTAGAAGACGATCATGCTTTGGATCAGGATAACTATAACGCCTCTGGACTTCGGGATCATTAGGGTCAAGATAACAACCTTGCAGAATATCACTACCAGTTTCACTTTCACTGCTATCCTGTCCAAGACAGCTGTCATTGTCTGTGCTTGTTGAAATCTCATCATCGTTATTAACTTCTTCACTGACTACTTCTTCTCTTTTCCTTTTTAATCTGTTCCTTCTCCTTTTTAAGTATTCCTTGCGTGCACTTTTATTGTGCTTTCCCATTCTCTTAAAATAATGAAAACAGATATACTAAAAATAGGGCTCACCTTTTCTGCATTATTTTTCGTATATTCTCAAACTACGGGACATCAATTTCCTTGATTAAGAGATCAGGACCATTCCTCTACGGTTTTAAGCTATTTCCTTCCACTTAAAGTTTAAGCAATAGAGAACTTTTTCCATGTTTACATAGTCTCATCTAAACACAAGGAGGGTAGGGAGAATTCGACAGTTATGCAAACCCAAGATGTAGTTGAGGGTAACTTTCGAGAATTCTGCCAACCTGAGTACTCCATTGCTTTTACCGGTATAAAATAATTCTCAAAAATATGCGCGAATCTAAAATGTCACAACCCCGTTTACATACTCTCATCTAAACACACCTATTGACCAATGAGAGCCCGCATAGTAGCTCAGTTATTTTGTAAAATGCATTATTTGTGACTGGTGTGACCAATGAAACAGATCAGAGTCACAAGAGGAAAAGAAGTTGTTAGAAGGAAAACTTACTGGTGCTTAACATTGACCCAAAAAATTCCGGCAGAAATTTTGGTTAACAGTCAAAATTAGGGATCAGACAGTTAAAACCTGTAAAATCAAGCAATTGTGCACTACATGTACCTCAGGAGGTAGTGCACTATATAGTGTTTTCGTTTGGAACAAGAAAATCAGAAATTCTCTGTATCATTCAAAGTCAACGTAACCAGTTTTTCTTAGTAATGGTAAGCACCCCGTGTGCAAACCTGGTTGATCAGTGGTGGTCACTACAACTAGAAGAAAAAGTAGTTTAAATTGGTGCTATATTTCCCCTGTAATGCCCCAGGGTTTGGATGGATGTCACTTGGGCTTTCATTATGAGTAGCCACTAGCTTTCTAACCGGACCAGGAACCATACACTTGGATTTATACTGTATTTAATATATACACTAATGATGAGAGCATGTCGATCTCAGGTTATGCAAGCTTACTTCTTTAGTCAAAAAATTGTCCATGTGCTTGAAAAGCTTCTGAAGACATGTGAAGCGGCAAATTAGGCGTATTATCCAAGAATAAATGGAACTTACCTTAAAATTATCACAGAGGAGAGTAAATTCAACGCTCTTTGACCTGATTTCCCGCCGAAGATCAAGCGTAGTAGAGAAGGCTCGAGTTTCGGGTTAATAAATGACACTGGAACTTTGACATTGGTTAGTGATCACGTGAAGCACTAGATTGAGGCACCCGTACCGGTAGTTCAAATAAATTGGCGCGCTTTTTCGGCGAGCGTTCTTTACTCTTCGAGGTTGTTAGCTACATTCTTGTCTTCTCCGAGTTTGCAAGTCCTTTTTTCTTCTTTCAATATCTACGACATTTGGGTCGACTTTACATTGGAGATCAGCCAACCAATACCTAGTCATTGTCGACAAGCAGGAGATCGAGAATCATGGTAGAGCGAGTTGATGTACTCACGGACGTTCGAGCTAACTTGTCCGACGAATGCTTGGTATTATTGGAGGAAGTGATAACAAGCAACAGAAAACTTGCCGAGGAAAACAAGAAGCTCAGGGAGGAGCACGAAAGAAACAGCAAAACTCATGCTGAAGTCCTCAAACGGATCGAGCAGCGGCTGGAGAGCCAAGGAAATGCTGAAGCGGGAAATGGTACTCGAAGACGTTTCCATCGTCGAAGACAGACCACGCGAATTGTGGTACCAGCTGCATGTAGAGTAAGTGAAAAGTTTACGCATGAAATTTAAATTTTGTTGGATCTTGTTTGCATGAGAATGAAATCAGTGACCCATATACAGATCGAACAAATTCGTTTGAATGATTTCTATTGTTTGGCTCTCGAGTATCATAATTAAGGACTTAAGCTTAATTAAGACGGAAATCAAGTGAGGTTAACTTTGAATTTTTCTGCTTCTCAGCCTACGAAATACAATCTAAAATATAAATTCTCAAGACTAAAGAAAAAACTTTCCTTTTCCATTTTTTTTACGTATGCGTATGTGACACAGTTAATTTGGCGCGCGAACGAAATTATGCGTGCATAATTGTTCAGATCACGTGTTTTTTGATTTACCTCGGGCAAGGTTGAGGTTAATATAGAACTTTTTCGCTTCTAAGCCTACAAAATGAAATCAAAGAAAGACGGTTTCATGACTTCACTGAAAAAATTTTCCTATTCCTTTTTCTTTTGACGTAGTTGTTCGCGTTTAAAAAAACATAACGTAATTGGGCGCGCAAATGAATTATGTGTGCATAATTATTCAGACTGTTAAGTGGTGGTCATGTTGTTCGGTTATTTTTGATTTACCTCAGGTGGAAAGTTATTATTAAAGTAACTTTTTGACAGTAACAGGTGGAAACTTACTATTAAAGTAACTTTTTTACACATTTTTACATCCATTAGACAAATTCCAGGACCATTAACTAAATTTCTCTTGACCAATAATTCTTGTTATTGAAACCTAAAGCTTATATCTAGTGTTTGTAGCCAATAAAATGTACACTCTGAGTGGCCATTCTTAGGGCATTATTCTTTCAAAAGGCCAACAGGCCTACAAAAACAAAGCAAAAGGTAATTGAAGAAAACATATTGCTTTTTCCTGATTATGGTAGTTGCTGAAAAGTAGTTGCTCTTGAAAACTTTTGAAAAAATAAAGGAAAATGTGCCTTCAACTCAAAAGCTTAAAATTATTTTCTAATGTCGTAAAGGATCCTTGCAATGTCATTTTCAGTGAAACTGCTTAAAACACATGTCGCTTTGTCAAACTGCACCCTAAATGAACAAATAAATTGTACCATTAATAAACAAACTCAAAAGAGTCTGTTGTAAAATGCTAGTCAGTGGCACTAGCCTCTGTGGAAAAGAGGAAATAAATTCAATCCTAGAAGGCTGTCAACTGCAATAAACTCTATTTTTAACTGAAAGGTTTCTTTCTCAGAGATCAATCAGGAAAATGTACAAAGTTCTGGCCAAAAAAGATGACTTCCATGGCTTCTACCTTGATGAAGAGTGAGTAATTCAATGATATGGACATCTGATTTTACAAGGCAAAGTGTCTTGTCTAATACAACACAAATTGGGGAAAGTGGCCTCCTGTTTAAAATTTATACATGTGGGGTAACCTTAACAACACAGTCTGTAATCCTCCACAACTATGCTGCAAAAACGAAAATTGCTTGTCTTTATTTCTGCCTTGTGGCTGACATCAACCATCAGGCAGAGTGATAAAGGAATCCCTGTCTTGCAGAGTAATCTGCAATAACACCTACAGCTGTAGAACTATACATGATGTCCAAAATGTGTCTTGTTTTAAAATATCTGAAGTGCAGTGTTACAATGAAGCAAACTGAATGTTTTGTTGATGCTATATCTTTTTAGAGTAAGTTCAGAGAGCAACAAAATAATCTTTGAGAGGGTTATCAACCAAGTGCTTATTGAATATGGAGGACCAGAGAGATGTCCATGGACTAGGGCCATTATTGAAGGTACACTGCTTTTACCAAGGCAATTTATGTAAATGTACATTGTGTATTCATGTGCTTTAAACGTTGAAACTGAAACTTGTTCCATGCATGAACTTTGAAGGGGTTTAATTAAGGGCAGGGCACCAGGCAAATTGACCAGCTGTGAGGATGATTTTGCCCACCTCGTTTGACCACCTAGGGAAAGTTTTTCTACAAAGAAGTTCAGTTTATAAAGTTTTGCCTGCCTGCAAAAACCAGTTGCCCTCCTGTTGAAAACATTAATGAAACCCCTGCTGGTTCCATTGATTAGAAATGATTTCTGAAAACTTTTCTTAATCACAGCCATTACATCAAAAAATGAATAAATGAATAAATAAATAAATAAATAAATAAATAAATAAATAAGGAGGTTGCCATGCTTGTTTGCATGCTATAGGGCTAATTCTAGAAAACCTGCAAAATTATTCCTGGGTTCAGTCCATCAATTCTCATCAAATAGTCATGTCAAACGATTATTGCCAAATATATATTTAAATAACAATTGTCTTTTCTGAAGTGTTTAGTCTGCATCATACATGTGCTACCACTTCTTTTTTTAACAGCTGCTTTGCAAAGATATTACCTGT
>NC_138154.1:3786780-3831780 GCF_964199315.1 Orbicella franksi | reverse complement strand
TTTAGGCTATAAAAGACATTACAATATTAATCATTATTCTTTTATTGCCTTAAAACTTACAAATCCCAAATCCAGTCCCTTCAGCTGTTATGTTTTTAATCGTATCTATAACAAAATGTCGATCCTGATTGGTTCTCCACGCGCCTAAATATTACGTAATCGGCGGCGATCACGTGGGTGTCCAATTACAGGTATCCAACCTGCACTTTTTGTAATAGATGGTTTTCACTGTCACGCAACAAAATATTTAATTAAAACAAACATTATATGCAACACATATAATGTAATTTTATATCGAGCCATTTTCTCGCCTTATTGTAATTCGTGTCTCAGTTTTCAAGGTGGAGCAGGGAATGACATATCGCTTAGGAGTCACCAATCAGAGACAAGTAGGCGGGCTTTAGGTTACTACTTTGTTTGCCTGCACTGCTATTTTCGGCTTCTTTACCATTCAGCAGCAACTCTACCTTTATCTTAACTTTAAAGTTTCCCTCCGCCTCCCCAACTCCAGCCATATCTCTTCTAATTCGATTTACCATGTTGTGATTTTTTCGTGCCCCACCTTTAGTGAAGATACCATCAAATACTTGTAATTTTTCATAAGCTTATTTGACAAATAAACGTCACGCAAGTGGCCATATTTACGCCAGTACAGTGAATGTGAATTGTTTATCAAACTTCTTAATCACGCTTCAGCAAACGAGCGCGTCGAGAGCAGTTCCCAACCCCACCGCAGACAACAATGGAACAAGATAAAAAACTACTCAGTGGATTAAGTCAAGAAATTGAAATGTTATAGGAGATAGGCAAAGAAGACACTTCTCTAAGTTTGAGGTCTCTGCGTTTTCCCAAACTTGAGATATTTGTCGAAATGTTTTGCGCAAATTTACAGAGCCCGGTATGGAGCCGCCATGTCGGTGGAGCTCTGTGCTCCACCAACATGGCGGCCGAAAAATAGTGTAAACATCTGGAACTTACTTTGGCCATCTAGACCACTGATTATATGAACTGAACCAACAAAAATTTACACAAGCACCTTTCCTAACACTTCAACTCCTTAAAATTCTAAACATCACTACATAAGTGTATATTTTTCCACAAATGCGATCGGAGCGGTATGTCACGCACCGTCATAACTCTGAACTTTAAACTGCGCTGGTTTCCAAACTAAGCACGCTTTTGAGCTGAAATGTTGTAAACAGATATAAATTTAGATCCCCTTATTACGGTGGCTTGGAAGGGTCATCGAAAGTATCTCTTTATTTTTTGTTTCGACACTTAACTGGCCATCGACACATAACTGTCGAAAAGGATAACTGTCGATCGCCACTTATAACTGTCGATCGACACTTATAACATCTATTGGCACTTAAAAGACTACTGTGCATTTCTGCTGCGCACCTCGTGCTTCAAAGATGGCGATCACGGAGTGTAAAATGGGATATGATAGGCCTCTGCACGACCCCCAAGCGCGTGTTTTAGCCTTTTTCATACTTTGGATCTCACGAGTATATCTTTGAGCGAACGCCCTCTTTTGTATGAAATAAGGGGCGGATCTCTGTTCTATTAAATGTCATTTTTTAATGAGAATTTGTTTTAGGTTTGGCACTGGTAATTGATATGTTGTGAAAAAAAGGCAAGATTCGTTTGTTTTCTTTTTGTTTTTGTTGGAGGGCTAATTTCCTATCTTCAAATTTCACTTCTAAGAGAGTCGCTTGAATTAGCTTCTCCGGGTAACCTCTCTCAAGAAGGTGTGATTTGAAGACTTTGATTTCTCTTCAAATATTTCTTACAAGAGTTTGTTCTGAGAAGTCTTAGAGTCTCTCCTTTGATGAAACCTTTTTTCACTCCCGGAGGGTGGGATGAAGAGAAATGTGTGTATTGAAACGCCTCAGTAGGCTTGAAGTGGGTACGCACATCAAGAACTGAGTCTTTTAGGAATCTTTCGCCTTTAGAAATTGTTGCATCTAGAAATGTCGTTTCTGTTTCAGATATTTCAGCCGTGAATTTTATTGTCGGATGGTGGCTGTTCGCCTGTTCAATGAACTGTAATATTTCTACTCTGTTTATGGTCCAGAGTGAAAATATGTCGTGATCGTTTCCAAACGAGCGGTCTGCACTTTGGCTAAGAATTTCTGTTTCTACCTTACTCATGAAGATGTTAGCAAATGCTACTGTCATCTTTGTGCCAATGGCTGTGCCATACATTTGGAGGTAGTTTTTCTCTTTAAACTGAAATGAGTTTTCCTGGAGAATTAGCCTTAGCGTTTGTTCCAGTAGTGGTGTTGGGATTGGAGGTTTGTTTACGTAGAATGTTTCGCCCTGCATACTGTTTGGATTCTCTCCTCTTGTGGTATGTTCGTATATAGGCTCGTTACATCCATTGAAACAAGTTTAACGTGCGTCAGGACTTTCGTTTTTTCAATGAAATAGATGAAGTCTGTTGAATCTTTGAGGTGAGACTTCTGCTGTTTTGCAATATGCTGAAGTAGTTTGTCAACAAATGATGGCAATTTCTCTGTTGGGCCGTCACACCCTTATATAATTGGTCAACCGACTGGGGTCGGTTTGTGTATTTTAGTCAGGGTGTAGAATTCTGGAATATGAGGCGGGTTTGGTGTTTGGCAAAGCCACGTTTTGGTGATTTCGTCTATGTGGTTTCCATGGTAGAGATCGTTGATGAGTTGTTGAAGTGTGTTTGGTCTCACCTACCATGGGTGTTTCAAGATGCCTGTGGTGGTTTATGTTGTCTAATTGTATTTGGCCTCCTTGTTTTTTGTCTTGTGATATAACACTACAATGGTTGTTCCTTTATCTGCTTTTTGATATTCATTTCGTTGTCACGCTTTAAGGCTTTGAGGGTTTCGCGCTCCGTTGGGTAGCAGATTATTTCTAGACTTTGTGAGTTTTAAGTCTGCGATTTCGCTCCTAACCTCTTCTAGGTAGCTCTCAAGGGCAAGTGCTCGTTGTATTGGTGGTTCCCATGTACATTTTACATGGAAAGAATGTGGTTCGCTGTCTTTCCCGTGAAATATGTACATAAGGCGCATTCTTCTTGCGAACTGATCGAAGTCACTCAGGATCTGTCGCTTCATTTGTGTCTGTTTTGTTACGTGAAAACCATCTATTGGGTATGTAGCTGTAATTGGATACCCACGTGATTCGCACGTCAATTACCCGCGCTGTAATGACTTCCTGTGCAATGTTTCCCACAGTTTTCAAAAGTTATGAAAAGCGTTACAGACGTTTTCACTCAAAAGAAGTTCTCAACAGACATTTTTAATTCCGAAATTTGTTAGAGATACGATTAATTAGTAATTGGACCTCGTGTCGTAGAATGCAGGGAATAATCGTGCTCGTAATTCAAATCGGCCTCGCGCTTCGTGCTCGTCCGATTTTGAAATTACTCGCGCGATTACTCCCTTAATAATATACATGCAAAAATTTCACCATGCTGATTGGCTGAGAGCAAGTCAATTAATCCCAAACAGTGCAGAAAGTTGAAATTGAGTTCAAAAAGGTAAAATTGAGTGCAAAAAGTTGAAATTAAATTGATTGACAGGAAAGTCGTGAAAGCTCAACAAAACAAAATGGCGGGCAGCTCAGGGAAAAGTGACGATATTTTAATACAGAGTTTGAAGGAGAATGCTATGAACAAAAACACCTTACAAAGCGCAAATAACTGGGTAAAAGTCTGGAAGTCTTGGGCTGCTCAAAAGGGCTATAACGAAGACATTGGAAAAAAAAGAACCGGAGGCCCTGAAAGAAATTCTCGAGCAGTTTTACGAACCTGATAGCCTTCTTGTGATGGTTACTGCTATCGACCGATAACTCACAGAGAAAGAGTACAAATATTCCGTCATTCGTGACAGAGAGTTTAAAAGTTCAAAGCAAGTTCTTAAGAGAAAGCCAGGCTACTGCGACAACAAGGCAGAGGCAAGCGGCCGAACAAGGTAAGAAGTCTGTAAGCAACCGAGGAAAATGAGTTGTGGGAAAAACAAGAAGCTGGGAAGGGAAGTCCGCAAGTTCTCGTCCAAACAGTTTAGTGGCTCCTGACCCAGTATTTTGGCCTTCGAGGTCGCTAGAAACACCACAGCATGACGGTCGAAGATTTCTCCTTTAGACTGGATGAAAAACAACACGAAGTGCGTCGAATATATTAATTGATAACCCGACCAAATCACGCCAGTGCGGACTATCCGCAAAGCCCAGAAGCTTCCTTGCAAAATGTTTGCCACTGGAAGTGCTACATGTCCAGTTACAATCTTCAAGGAGTTTCTGTCGCGTCGTCCTCCTGAAATACGTCCAACCGGTCCACTTTATCTGTCTTGTATGTCAAATCACGGCATCCTCGCAAGTTTGGTACAAGCGACAGCCGATGGGAATGAACAAGCTCAACGACATGATGAAGGCTTTAATAAAAAAAAAAAACGACCCCGGAGGATTCACGGAAAACCTTTCCAACCACAGTACCAGGAAAACAGTAGTAAAGAAGCTGAAAACAGCAGACCTAGTGCGAAGTTCAATCGCAAAAGTAACGGGCCACCGAAACGAGAAGTCACTGGATGACTATGACGAAGGAGATGAAAATGAGCAGCGACAGCTTTCCCACACCATCAGCCACGGCACACACATCAATAGCCAGTTAGCTCGAGGAAACAGCTCCACTTCGGTTCATGGTAGCACGAACAGCGCCAGCAATACTTTCAACCCGTCCTCGCTCGACGCTAGCGGCAACGGCAACAACTTCAACCAAGCAAGTTTTGCCGTTCAGATGCCAAGTTACATCTCTGGCCAGAATGATCAGCGTCAGTCTTTTATGAACATGAACCATTTCCACCAGTGTCAAGTCACTTTCAACATCGGAAGCACAGCAGCATCTGAAAAGCCACAGTCAGCTGCACGCCATGGCGAGGACAATATTTCTAACTGATCAGTTCAGTTTTCGAAAAACTTCAATTGTTGAACATGAATCGACTGCAAAAATTATCAAGGGAACCAGTTTTGACGCTTTTTCAGTGCTCCTTTTTCCCGAAATCGCTTTTAGAATGATTGATACCTCCACAATTTGATCTTTGTCGATTGAACGACATTTTTGGTCTGCATGTTTTTTTTTTACAAGTTTTGGCATGTCAATCAAGGCTGTCATTTTTCGACCAATAATGTTAATGTTGGTGGGACCAGTGAGCCGTGACAAGAAATAAACACGATCAAAGAAGAATCAGACTCAAATTTTTGCATGTATATTATTAACAAGTAATCAAATGAATTTTCATGTGCAGTTTGGAATAAAAAAGCACTCGCAAATTTTTCAAAGACTACTTGTACTTATTTATTCCAAATTACACTCGAAATCATTTGCTTACCTATACGAATTGTACTCCAATGTTACTTATGCAAATTTGCGTCAGTCACCTGCAGAATTAGCATATCAGTAGCAGGAAATTGAAAGTGAGAGGTAAAACTCTAGATAGTCCCGATGCAGGGTGCATTTTTCAACGGCGTTTGCTCACACTAAGGAATGCACTACACTTGATCGAGTCTAGCTTCTCCTATTCTGGATACGCATTATTCAAGAAGACTGAGTGACATATCTTAGAGTGAAGTGGCATGATTCCAGGTTTGCTTTACCTAGTTAGTTCATGCGTATTTTGTAATGCAAGTCGACGACCGTATTCTAGAAACAGTTTCACTATTTTCGAATGATCCCAGCGAGAATCGTTAATTCTTTGAAGCCAACGGCATGAACGAAGATCGAAAACCAGTAAATGTAGTTTGAAAAATTATGTTTTCATCACTGAAAAACTCCGACCTTGTCAAATTTATAGGATGAAGAAAATGTTTACTAAGCACCGTTGGCTGACACAGGATTTCGCATATCGTGTTAAGATTCGGCTTTACCGATTCTATAACATAGGCTGATGCAATCTCTTGCACTACGAGAAGTAAAATAGCACTGTTTTAAAGGAATCACGATGTCATGACGTCTGATGTACGTAATCCGCGGGTGTTCGTCTTCTTATTTACCGGTTATCTTACTCCCGTTTGTGGGATTCAAGCAACGACTTCCCAGCATGCTGATAAGTTTACTTCAGTTCCCTTTTAACTTGTGAGTTACCGAGTCTCTTCCTGCAAAACTCGTCAAAATACAGGTTTATCGATGATTTAGTTGTTTTTCTTAAAATTGACTGTAGAGCCTTAACGCTAGTTCGACGAAAAACCTCCCAAACACCATACGAATGTCGGTAGAAGAGGAACTCACCGACAATTTAGTGAGAGCTAAATCTTTACAGGCTCAACGCTATGATGCAACTCTCGATGCTATGAGCATTCCAGTAAGAAGGAGTTTTTCGTGAGGTGTCGATGATAGATCACTTTGTTCACAAGCAGACAGAACAAGGAGTTAGCCTGTATATCGACAATTTGCATTGTGTGCACTGTCCTACGCTGACTTAGCTGTCGTTTGCGTGGGTGCACCAGTGTTAATTATTCAACAAGCTACATAAGTATAAAGTTTGGTTTGAAACAACGCTTTTAATGATGTCCTTGGTATTTTAGTTACATTATTTGTAGCTACTAACCTTGTTAATCCTTAAGTGCAAGAAGTCATGATATCAGTTAGGTAACTGTGAGAATATTTATTTAATTGTCGTTTTAATTTTAACACAGTTTCAAGCGTTCTTGTCGGCATCTGTCTCGTCTCCCTAGACTAGCTAAAATTAAGCAAATAAAGTAAACGTAGGGATATGTTTTATATCAGTACTATATTATTTGAAAGGGGCTATGAGCTTTGATTAGGAATAGGCTGTAGAAATGGTGATTCGACAGTGGGAATGTTTTGATAACATGCGTTCAGCGTAGACTGAATCACTATACCACAAGGACAGCACCACGTCTCGCCCGCTCAACAAAGTTGAGCCTTGTTTGTTCGGCGGGGTTCGTACTAGGATGGGTGACCAAATACGAATACTCCGTGTTGTAATAACTTCTTTCTTTTTCTTCCCTTTCCAAGGCGATATTAAAGACTACAGAGCTCCCAGCCTTGTGTAATGTTGTTTCATTTATTTACCAACTTTTTGTTCCTCATTTCGCCATGACCGTATTTATGTGTATTTCAGTATTTACAATAACGTATAAATAAACAGCGGAACACGTCGCTCAAATTCTCCTCAATTTTCTTGACTCTGGGATCGTCTAAAACATTAATCACGGTTTGAATCATTTGAAAATTCATACAGCTCGTCAATTTTGTGACTTTTAATGTCTTCTCAGTTTTCAGCAATCAAGTATGGTTAAACCTGTATGAGTGGGGACCCCGGGCACTTTCGGGAAATGAGCTATTTATATAATTTCAGGTAGCTTTTATTTAGAAAGACTTACATGCGAAAATTTATTCAGTGTAGAGCATTTCTGCAATAACATACGGAGCATTTGCGTCAGAAATTAAAAAAAACTTCTTTGACACGGTGCAGGCGACTGTAAAACGGCCTTAGACGGCGGATGTTCGAAACTCCTCTATGAAAAGGTCGGGGATGCTCGTCTCGGGTACAAATCAAGGATTCTGGTCTCACTTAGGGTGTTGACGACGAAACGTCACCATTTTTCGCTGTCAAAGTATCCTTTAGGGTGTACTCGAAGAAATAATAATTTAAAAAAACGCTCTCCTTTAATGTCTATTTTTAAGGCTTGATTTCCGCTGATCTCCTTTGGGTCTACAAGTGCGCGCGGGATCCTTTATTGACCAGTGTCTAGTAATCGAGCCTATTCCGTTTTAAGGGGTATCTTTTAGGGGTCTAATGAAGCTCAAGTAACTCCCATATTAGTCTCCTTTAGGAGTTCAATTCAAATTTTCCGACGAGCATCCCTGAGTTTCATATGGGAGTGAAGGAGTGTAGGAGTGATGGAGTGATATCGCTTCACCACTACAACTTGGAGAATAATATTTTCCAAGTTAAAAGTGATTTAGAAAACAGCCCTAAGAAAATAAGCACTCTGATTGGGTAAAAATGGTGTTTCTATTAAGCAATTAGATTATTCGCTCCCGATTTCTATCGTGTGATAGTTGACGAGGGCGCAAAACTAGGGACCTTAATCACCGACGACGACGAGCCCAGAGGACGACGACCGGAAGTAAAATTTCCCCTTACAGCGCTACTACGCATGCTAGACTCGTCGTCCACGTGAAGTTTAGGACGTCAAAACGTCAGGTTTGCCGTTCTGAGCGAACGTGAGTAAGTATTAATTTATTTACGCAGTGTTTCAGGCAGAAAATGTGTATCAAACTATTGAAATGAAAGTTGGTTATTTAGTTAACCTCTTAGCTTTGTATTAACTAGATTTTACGGCGAGTTTGGTGTAGAAATCGTTGGTATCAACATTATTTTGGGTTTGTCGATTTGTTCGTTGTTGAATTTGCTTGTCAGCGAAAGTAGAAAACTAAATGAATTCAGAAATTGAAAAAATGACTCTGTAATTCATTTTCTTCAGGTTCCTATCCACATGGAGGCTTTCGCTTATGTTTTTAGGATAGAATTTCATACCGTGAAGGTCGTTTTAGACTATATCGGGCCGAAAATTCGGCATCATTCATCTCGTCGAATGAAAACCTGCTATGTTCTTCGTATGAGAAATCGGGATTTTTTGACATCAATTCCTCATGTAGGACTGAAAATTTGTTGTCATCTATAGTACCGTTTTCGTTGCTCAAGAGAAACAGGTCTTGTGAAAGGAAGACATGACAAAATTTTTCGATAGTTTTAGGTCGATGTTTACAACAACTCAGTTCTGCTTACATGTACTCGCACTTGGTTTTCACGCCGTGAACGACGTCCTCGACCCAGTCCTACAACAGTTTTACTCGTCGTCATCGTTCCATTCGTCGTCGGTGCTTAAGGTCCCTACTATCACGCATAGAAATCGAGAGCGAATAATCTAATTGTTTTAGTATAAATCCACTAGTTTTTCAAAACTTTATCGAAATCCTCTTTACAGACACTTCGAAAATGCCAATGAGCGGCCATTACTTTTTTAGCAAGGGCACACTGCTACGCTACTCACTACCTATCACAGAATAGATAGTGTGTAGCGTAGCCAATTAGAGAACGGCATTCGTAATAGAACGTTAGTAGGTTTATACTAATTAACAATTAGATTATTCGCTCTCGATTTCTACAAGGTGATAGTTGATGAGGCCGAAGGTTTACGCGCGTGCACCCGTTTTTTCAATAATTTAAAGCTTTTATAGTCAAGAAACCGTTAATGTCTTTCTTTTAGCCTTCTCAGAAATTGAATTATCCATTTACATCTAAACTTTCTTTCAAAACTTCAGAAAAATTATAAAAACGTCGCATTTCATGGACGAGTGCCAGCCACTGCACTCTAACGGCTGATAGTATACGAGTAGCTCAGCCAGTCAGATTGCAGCATTTGCATTAGTATACTAGTAGAATTCTACTAAAACTCGATAGAAGCACAGAACTAGCACGAGCTGTCAGTGACGTAATCATGACGCGAGCAAAGAGAATTTACATTTTGATAATCAAAGTTAACAAGTTGTTTTCCTTTTTAAATTTGAAAATACTTATTATTTTCCAAGTTGCAGAGGTGGCACGATTTCACTCCATCACTCCTTTACTCCTTCACTTCGCGTTAGACATTTGGAAATCCGGGGGGGACTCCCGTATGAAAAGGCAAGGGATGCTCGTCGGAAGATTTGAATTTAACTCCTAAGGGAGACTAATATGGACGCTCCTTGAGCTTCATTAGACCCCTAAAAGATACCACTTAAAACGGGGTAGGTTCGATCACTAGCCACTGTTCAAGAAAGGATCCCGCGCGCACTTGTAGACCCGACTCGCGTACTCGAGAGATCAGCGGAAATCAAGCCTGAAAGCAGTAATTAAATGAGAGCGTTTCTTTTATCATTATTTCCTCGAATGCACCCTAAAAGATACTTTGACAGCTAAAAATGGTGACGTCGTATCAACACCCTAAATCAGACCAGAATCCTTGATTTGTACCCGAGACGACGAGCATCCCCGACCTTTTCATATAGGAGTGCCCCCCCGGGTTTCGAACATCAGCCGTCTAAGGCCGTTTTACAGCAGTTTTGCAGTGTGTCAAGTTAGTTATTTTCGAGAGGTAGAAGGTATAACGATTTTTTCGTTGTAAGGAAAACACTTATGGTTCTTGCTTAGCGATTCGATTCAGGGAAAGTCTTCGTGGTTTTTCCTTCACAAACCTACGTGATCTCGTGAGTTCGAAAGCAATCGATATAAACGAATGAATGATCGATATAAACGAATGATTAAAGGCTCCATACCCTTCACAGCGGCACATACCTATATAGCCCATATATGGCAGTGTCCTCCCCGGGAGCTACAGCTATCTCTGGCGAAGCCGGAAAAAGATAAATATGACACCCGTGATAAGAAGCAGCATAACTGGCAATAGCTAATCAAACAGCCGGGCCCGGCGTAATAATACAAAATGTATCGTACCATACAATAGGGGCAGATCCTTAAAGATATACTTAAAGATATACTAGTTCGAGCAAAACTCTCAAAGCGGCTATTACACGTGGATAGGAGTTGTGTAAGCCTGTCACCCCATTGTTATCACGAAATGAACGAATTCCGATTCTTTTGTTCTGAAATCGTCTTGTGATTGGCAGAAAAACGTTGGGTGGCCCCGGTTGAGTTCGCTGCATTGTAATAGAAGCCCTCTGTGAAACATCAGTGTCCCGAGATTAACTGATTACCCTCCAGCTGTAGAAAGGTCAACATGTCTCATTACCTGTTTACTGATGATATAAATCTTCAGTTGCTCTCTTTGACAATGGCACACGAAAACAAACTCTATTGTGCTGTATTATACTTCATCCCACACCTGGAAGAAAAAGAGCTAATGAAGCCATGAATTCCCATTTATCGTTTTAGTGACTGTGTAACCAGTAAGGACATTCCTTGGGCACCAAACGCTTCCGGTGATGTCTTCACAGGGAAAGGTATTTAACTCTTTATGTCTTAAATCATTTGCTAACTCGGTAGCTCGTGTTTAAAGAAACTGTATCACCGGGTCTCTCCACCCAGGTGTAAAAATGGGTACTGGCGAATTTAATGCTGGAGGTAGCCCTGCGATGGACCAGCAGGGGAGAGTAGAGATATTTTTAGTCGCTTCATGCTGCAGAAACCGGGGGTAAGCGCCGGCCTGATGGGCCACGTGACTTGTATGCAGCCCGCGTTTTTATCAACGGGTACACAATTTATTTCATCATTTACTTATTTTTCATCAAATTGAAGGAAACCTCGCAAAGAAGTTTTGTAAGATAGCGGCAGCAGGCATTTTTCGCTTCCTTCGTTTTCTTAAAACTGAATTTCTCTTCTCTCCTACATGGGACAAACTTTGTGGCCGGGAACCCACCAAAATCGTTTCACTTATAATTCCAGTTACCTTGTCCACAATTTTGCATGATTTATTTCAGGTTTCGGAATCATCGAGCTCTTCCCAGGAATCCAATGAAGGCGAATCTCAAGAAAATATTGGAGTACACTCATCATCAGGAAGATTAAAAGTTACTTTCCTGGCATCAGAATGGAGATCAAGTAAAGGAGGACTTTCCACTTTAAACAGAGAGTTGGCAATAAACGTTGCAAAAAGTCCTGAGGTAGAGGTCACCTTCTTTGTCCCACGATGCAATGATGATGACAAGAAAGCAGCTCTCCGTCACAAGATTAATCTTGTTCAGGCAGAAATGCTGCTTGGTATGGATGAGTTGATATGGATGAACTTTCCACCAAGTGATTTACAAATTGACATAGTTGTTGGTCATGGTGTCAAGCTCGGTCCTCAAGCACAAGTTATACGAAAGTCACACCAATGTAAATGGGTTCAGGTCATCCATACTGCCCCTGAGGAACTCGGGATGTATAAGACATATTCGAATCCAGTGTCAGTGAATGAAAAAAAGCATGAAATGGAAGTCACACTTTGTAAAATG
The DNA here is from genome assembly GCF_964199315.1 of Orbicella franksi. Taxonomy (NCBI): domain Eukaryota; kingdom Metazoa; phylum Cnidaria; class Anthozoa; order Scleractinia; family Merulinidae; genus Orbicella; species Orbicella franksi. The sequence goes on along the minus strand of NC_138154.1, from coordinate 3,819,782 downwards.
GCTGACTTAGCTGTTACCGTTGGACCCAAATTAAGTGAGAATTTTCGCGCTTACCTTCGTGGCTGCAAGAAAGATCAAATGGTCGTTGAATTTACTCCCGGAATTTTGGCTGAGTTTGCTGAAGTCCACCAAGTCGTTGATGAAAGGAAAAAATTCCGAGTTCTGGTTTTTGGGCGTGGCGATGACGAAGATTTCGAATTGAAAGGATTTGACATTGCAGCCAAAGCTGTTGCCACCTTAGATGACACACATCTTACTTTTGTTGGTGCACCAGATGGAAAGCAAGACGAGGTTAAAACTCGTTTGCTCAAGTGTGGCATCCCTGCTCAACGCCTAACTGTCAGAAGCTTTTTACAAAGCCGGGAGAGTTTGAAAAACTTACTTTGCGAAGTGGATCTTGCAATCATGCCTTCGAGAACGGAGGGCTTTGGTTTGACAGGTCTTGAAGCTTTATCAGCTGGTCTGCCCATCCTTGTAAGTGGAAACTCCGGGTTTGGAGTTGCACTATGTGAAGTACCTTTCGGTTCATACGTTGTGATCGATTCAGAGGATTCCGATACGTGGGCCAAAGCTATCAAGGATGTCCGGAAGAAAAAGCGGGTCAACCGTCTTGAAGAGTCCAAAATATTGCGTGCCTTATACGAGAAGAAGTACAATTGGGAAGCCCAGACTAAATCTCTCATTAGTAACATGGCCCGCATAACAGAAGGTATAAAGATTTTCAGTATTACCCTTGATTTGTTACGGACAGGCTGTCAGTGATTATGGTATATTTACTTACAGCAGAAATCATTTTCGTAATAGTTAAACCCATCTCGTTGGAGGCATGGAATTCTCTGAAAGCAGAGCTGTATATGCTAGCTTTCAATCCTTAGATATAAAAGCAAATTAGAAAACAGCGTTCAGTAGTCGCAGTTGATGCTCAGCATTTTTATTTCAAAAAAAGGAAAACCTGGAAGAACTTTTGCGATATTCTATTCCATTCCATTCGATTAGATTAGATTAGATTAGACTAGACTAGATTATTCATAGAAGTTTGTATAAGTGCTATCACTGTATAGCCGAAGAAAACTGTCATGTTTTCTTTTAGTAGATTCTCCTGCAGCTAATCCAAGCTCTTCAAGAAGAACAGAACTGGTTCAACAAACGGAAGTCATGAGTGAGCGTCTTCCAAGTATCGTACCTTCTAAGCATACGTTTGTGGAAACGTCTGTTCTGTCAACAGGTATAATAACTGTAGGAATCAGATGTGTAGAAAATTCTACAACTTGTGAAATCTCCAGGAAAAATTCGAACCTCTAAAGCCTCATTTATAATTAATGGTATTGTCAACTCGATTTACAAGAAACTCGATACCACCTCGAAAATTTTGTAGAATGTACATGCCAGAAAAATCAACAAGCTTCCACCAGTATTTGTGAACAGTTATTATTATTAACGATCTCCGATGTTTCGGGTGGGCTCGTTTGCGTAAACATCGGCTCTTACACTGTGGCAATAAAACTCAATAGTAAAATGAAAGAATTTGATTCCGCTGGGGAAAATATCTAGTTTTTAGTGCTATTTAAGCAAAAGTGAACCCCACTCTTTTAACAGAACGACACCTAGTGAAATCTTCTTGTTGATATATTTGTGTCCAAAGTCTGGAATCCATTTCTGACTGTAGTCACATCAACGCGTTAACTATATAGTTTGTTTTGGTTACTCTTTACTTAAATGATATCAGACTTAACAGTAGTTAGTAAGTGCAGTCAACTTTTCCATCGCGCCAATGCCGCTTGCAGTTACATGTTCCAATTAACCGAGTGTAGCCGATTGTAAAACTGCGATGATCAATCATATCTTCATGTAGTAACTTCTGTTAGAATTTTGCATGACGTCAGATCTAAAAGTACCGTACAAGTCGAACAAATGTACCTGTAGTTTATGACAGCCCTTCTTTAATGATCTGTGAAATGCTAACAGAAAACGGTTGTGTCTGGTTGTCGTTCTCGTTTCATATTTTCGTCCAGGAAATCGTCGTCGAAAGTTAAATAAATGTGTTCAAACTTTTAAAGAATGCTTCAATGCATACACGTATGTCTGTCCCAGCTTTAGTCAATGGCTTTGATGTGACCACATTCATTCACTCAATATGGTAGCAAAGCTTTAGCAAAATCAGAGTGGAAATTCGGAAATATTAAGGTCATCTTCATTCAGTCGTAACATGTTCTTGAGAAATTTATAATTCAATGCTCTTTGACAAAAAAGAGTGCCGAGCCGATTGCAGATTGTGCAAAAAAAATCAAAATTATTTGCTGTTTTTGTATACAACATAAAATGCTCGAAGACCTGCTCAAAAACTTCAAAATTGCGTTTTCTAACTTGCTTTGATAATTATCCAGCCATTTTGCGTCAAACTCCGTCCACATGAATTACAAGGTACCGGAATATTTCTGCATTGATTTGTATTGGAGAAGTTGTCAGCGTTATAACCTTTTGGTATTTATCGTTTTGTGATGGAACGAATAATGTAACGGTCCAACATTATGCAAATATGCTGCGTGCGCAGGGAGACAATCCGAAGCAGGAAATGGCCAGGTAAACATTCCAGCATTTGTTTATTAATTTACTGTCCTTATGCATACTTAAAATAGTTGAATTCTACTGTATTTTTTCGTTCCATTGCAAACCGATGAAGATTAAATATGTTCGATCAAACCTTGTTTTAATGTTTTTACAAATCGTTTTGCGAAACAAATGTGTAACATTTTAACCAATTTTCATCTTTACCCCAATTCAGTTCTTGTTTTTACTAGCCAAGTTGACTACTAAAATTCTAGAGATGAATTGTTTTGTTATCTGCAAGTTGTAGTGATGAATTGTATTTTTTAATTTTCAAAACTATAATTTGTTACTCGAGATGTAAATAGCTTCCTCATTATGACTGTTTTTTTCACTCGCAATGTTTGAGAACAGAAACTCAAGTCGTTGACAGCAATATTGTCAATAGCATCTATATTATAAGGTTTTCAGAATGCCTTGATGCTACACATGTAATTAACGAAATCTCATCAAAATATGTTAAAAGTTATAATCGTAAGTCATTTATATTCATTTATGACTTAAATGTTCAATCTTACTGTAATGTTTATGACTTTTTTAAGATACCCTGCCCATTGTAGTCAAAATGAACAGTGTTCAATTTCGAAATGCACAAAGCAGGGATCCTGTGCAACAAGAGGAAGCCAAGCGGCTTATAATGAAGGAGATGACAAAATGCTTTCTTGAGACACATGCATCTCAAGTCCCGGTTGAGAACTACCCTCTTTGCCTTGATTACTATTTAAAAGGAGCTCTCGACTTAATAGTAAGAGAGGCAATCGAGGGAAGTTTGCTGATAACAGTGGAATGCAGGACTCTGGATATTCTCGAACGTCTGTGGGGAGACTACTGTTCTGGTCACTTGAATGCACAAGCCGAGGAACGCCTTTTGACAGATGATATAAAGAAACGATTTGATGTGGAATCCGTTAAGCTAGAAACAACTATTTTGGAAAAAGATTACCTGGCTTGCAGGTTGTTCCTAATGGACATATCAGGTGAGTCAGCAATCTGCAGCTTTATGTGCTGGTCTGCTTAAGGGGTTTGATATTAAACATTCCACAATCTATAGCGTACAATGTATTTAGTATGATCTTCCGTTGGCGTTTTCCTCGTTGGTTACATTCACTTAAATTCGATATTCGAAACATATAGGGATCCCATATATTGCCATCCCTTCTGAACTGGATTACTGCAGTTAAGTGACCATGGACAAGTCACTTTCATGCTTTGTTTACAGAATTCAAATATATTGATTTATTTTATCAATTTATTTTTTCGTCGTTAATTTATTAAATTCTCCGCTCTGATGCCTCTCTGGGAAATGGCAGATCAAACTTTAAAAACAATCTATTACTCTCAATTTATTGTTGGTCTTGAAAATATTGGGTCAAAACGGAGTAGTCCTAAAATGAAAGTCAATTCCTGTCTCTTGCATACTTAAAATAATTGAATTCTATTATATTTTTTTCCTTCCATCACAAACCGATAAAGATCTAAGTTGTTCGATCAAAAATTGTTTTCCGAAAAAAATTTAATTTTGAAAACTGAAATTTGTTACTTCAGATGGCTTTCCCATGATGACTTGTATTAATGCAAGCTTTAAGTCATTGCTAATGCTAGAAAAATATGCATTAAAAGAATTTGCCTTTAACATGCTGGTTTGTGGTTTAAACTTAAATATCTGTTTAACTCCCTTCCATATTTTTTTACTATCACCAATATTGTCAAGGAGCTAATTGTTGTAATATTCTTTCTTAGATATTTATATGCCTGCATATAAAATAAGAAACATAAAATACTAATGCAATTACGTTTTACAACGAATTCTTAGAGGCGAACCAGGACTCGTCATTGAAGGAAGATGAATCACTGCCCCAAGACTATGCTGACCAAGCTACTGATGAAACTCAGACTCAAACAGCTGAAGAAGCGGAACCAATGACGTTGCACTTTGCAGTAAATTGTAAGTTACAATCTTTTTGAAGTGGTCACGAATATCAACAGAACATAAGCCACTGATTAAATACTTTTTATGTGCCCTGAGGTCCAGGACAAATTTGAAGCATGCAATCGAGAAGAAAGCTACAGATATTTTTTTTAAATTTTGAGGTGTGCCTCCTTGTTAAACTAATCCATTAGTTTAGTATGGAAACGCTAATCCCGTTTTCGAGTAAATGGTGTTGCAGGAGTATTCCTTATTATAATCCATCAATAATTATTGGTCTAAACGCGTCACATGACCGAACATTCCCCAGCTGAAACTGGGGAATATATGAGAATATTCCCCAATTTTCGAAACTGCGCGTGTTGCGAAAACTATTTGAAGGATTATAAACACAATAGCCTCCATTTGACTTTGAAAATATGCTCGGATATTTGTCCTTGGACATTATCTGTTCCTCGAAGCTCACAGTTTTCCTTGAGCTTCGCTCTCGGAAAACTGTTCGCTTCTCGGAACAGATAATGTCCGCGGACAAATATCCGAGCATATTTTCGCGCCAAATGGAGGATATTGTTCATTTAATAACAAACAGAGAGACTTTATTGTCGGTGGAACATATCAATTTAACTGATGTTTGTAAAAATACATGACAAACGTATCCATACGACAACAAGCCTAATGCAGAAATCGTGTCCAGGGGCCCGTTTCTCGAAAGTCCCGGAAACTCTTCGGGCCTGTAAAGCCATTTTTAGTTCATCTGTATCTGAAAACGGAGAAGTGTATACGCCTGAAACTTCTTGTATGAAGGGAACCTCTGTTCATATTAAGAATATGTGAATAAAACAGCTCTGTAATCGTAAGGTTCGAGATTTTGCTATGGCTTTCCGGGCCCCAAAAGTTTCCGAGACTTTCGAGAAACGGGCCCCAGATGTCTACAACTAAAAGGTGAGAATTAACAATTACCACACACAAACATTGTTTAGATAATGATAACGACAATAAATGAAACAATGGATCTATTCCGGTACCGTCGAAAACATACTTTTTTGTGTGCAACTGCATGTCTATAAATAAAGGAGGGATGCGGTAAATCTTCGAATTAGCGTCGAGGGCGCTTTTTCAAATTTAGAAGAAATCGTGGTCAGATAAGATCGTGTTTTAATCAATTGCTTGTGGTTTAACACGACCAATACCGTACATCCTTTGTTGTCTCAGAACTCATCCATAAAACAGGGGTAGGGGAGCTTATTCGAAGGGAGGCGCTTATTTTAAAGTTTGGCCTATAGGAGGGACGCTCTTTTGAAGGTAGACTCTAATTCGAGGATTTATGGTATAACCGTTGCATTGATTGAAAACGGAAGGGAAAAAACGTCAATCGTAAATTTAGTCTTTTCCAATCGCTTTGTTAACATTTCTCTTTGAAATTTTTGAAGACATGGGCAACGTTACAAACACAGAAACAAAAGGAGAAGAAACTCAACAACAACAACTGTTTAAGGAAGAAACAAGTGATGTTACCGTTGATGAATTACCTCAGTACTTTCAGCATCTAAAACTAATTCATGACTCGACGCCAACAGAAGGAAACGAGAATAGTTTACGGTTAGCAGTGAGGTGCAATAGTCTAGAAGGACTTGAACGCCTGTGGGAAGACTATCGTTCTGGTCGCCTTAATGAAATAGCTGAGAAATACCTCGTGACAGATGAAATTAAGAGGAGATTTCATGTGGAGTCTGTAAATTTAGCCACAACTATTCTGGAAGAAGATTACCTGGCATGCAAAGAATTTCTGTCGAGCAAATCAAGTAAGTCGAAAATAAGATTTGTTTAAGGTGTGAGATAAGTATGTTTATACATTTCTATTCAGTCAAAACTAAACCAATAGGTTTTGACATGTCTTTTATTCAGGAAGCTGGCTATGTCAAGTTAACAATGATTGTATGGCTTTGTCCCAAGATGTTGTGTAGGTGTAGTTTATCTCACGACAATCATCTTTGTAGAAGAAGACATTTGCTTAACAATTTAACTATGAAACACTGCAATAATATGGAAAAACTCAAAGCCATTTTGGTTTAAAATCAAAGAAGACGTTTCGACGTTCGCTTAACGTCATTATCGAGACTCTATCAAGTCAACTGAGTGAATGAAATGAGTACAAATTTAAATATGAACTAGACTTCCTAAGGGACGCGAATGCAAAGAAAACAATGATAAAGAAATTCAAAAAAAAGCTTAAAATATTTAAAAATATTTGCCCGCAAAGAGTCACGCAAAAAGTATGGCACGAATTGAGTTATATTTGATATTAGCAGAATTCTATTAGTATACTAATGGAAATGCTGCAATCTGATTGGCTGAGCTACTCGTATACTATCAGCCATTAGAGTGCAGTGGCCGTCGCTTGTCCACAAAATGCGACGTTTTTATCGTTTTTCCGAAGTTTTGGAAGAAAGTTAAGATGTAAATGGATAATTTAATTCCTGAGAAGACTAAAAGAAGGACATTAGCGGTTTCTTGACTTTAAAACTTGAAATTATTGAAAAAAACGGGTGCGCGCGTGTCAACAACTGCAAATTTACCAAGGACAATTCAATGTGTGCGATTTTGTTAAAGCGTAAAGTTCAATAATGCGTATAAAAATAATTAGAAACCGTTATTTGCGCTTATTTCAGTTAGAATTCTACTAAAACAATTAGATTATTCGCTCTCGATTTCTATGAGGTGATAGTTGATTCGGCCTGAGGCCTCATCAACTATCACCTCATAGAAATCGAGAGCGAATAATCTAATCGTAAATATATATTTTTAGCGTTCTTTTTTTAGAATTTTTTATCATTGTTTTCTTTGCATTCGGGTCTCTTAGGAATTCTTTGTTATATTTAAATTTGTACCCATTTTATTCACTCAGTTGACTTGATAATGACGTTAAGCGAAAATCGAAACGTCGTCTTTGATTTTAAACCAAAATGGTTTTAAGTTTTTCCATGTTATCGCAGCGTTTTATAGTTAAATTTTTAGACAATCATCTTATATTGAGAACTAAAGAGGTCAACAGTGTAATGTACCGTTTTATAATGACGACCAACCAGTAGCACCCACAACAAAAAATAAACAATTTCAGTAATTACAGGCCACAGACCCGGTATTTACAGAATTTTTATGTCGCTCAGGTATATCTGTGGTATTTCTTCAAACGTACAAATAACATTGCTTCTTTCTTTCGCTAATTTGTTAGACAGCAATGCTAGTTCACCCATAAAGGCCACTGGAGAAACTTCGACTCAAACTTCTGCGGAAACTCATACCCAGATTGCTGTCAAACGTGGAACTCTGACTTTAGCGGAACTACAGATTCAACCTGCTGAGGAATACCTGGGTCAGATGGTTGACGAAAGTGAAACCTTCGTTTCAGGGAATACTCGCATTCCATCTACGAACGAAACTCGTACTTTGACTGTGGAAGGCACAGAGGCCCAAGTTAATGCAGAGGCTCAGATTCCAGATCAGGCTGAGAAACCTAGGACAGGGACTGGGGAAGCTACAGAAACTGGAGCTACTGGCGTGAGCAAGATTCCGTCTGTGGCAAAAACTCAGACCCAGGCTTCAACTGAAAGAACGAACCTTGCTAGAGGCGAAACTCAGATTCAACCTCCCGAAGAAACCTACCCCCGTACAAAGACTAAAAGAGAGACTAAAACTACGGAAGAAAGTAAGCCCTCAATTTTGAACGGTAGAGATATTTCCTTGTATTACATTAAGAAAAAATTACCATTATTATCGGCCTTTTTATCAGCGTCAAAGGAATCGTTTTCCCCTCATGTTTTAGTGTGCGTTCAATAACACGCACACGAACTCAAAAAGCAGTTGTGTTCTTCGCTATCATCCTAAGCCCCTTTCAGATAACGAATTCACGTTTCGAAACGTTTGGTAAATTTCGATCCATTTTGGTGTTGTTTTTTAAGGTTTGATTGATGTCGTCGTAATTACGATTGACGGCAGCGAGAAGTGCAATCGTTAGTTAAGTTTGGAACTTCGGGGTTCGCGATTTTTTGAAAGGCCTGGTAAGTAGCCGAAGGCAGTTTCGTCTACCATGTCTACCCCCGTAGTTTAAGTAGGAAAAACAAACAACAATAGTAAGTACAAGGAAAGATATGTGTGGGCTAACCTTGAGCCGCCAATAATCACAAGATCGACTCTAGGGGAACTAAAACAAAAATTAAGAAACTCAAATTCAGCCTCTCAGCACAGCTACCACTTCATAGATATCAAGGGCAAAAAATCTTATTGTCCTAGTAGAATTCCCAATAAATTTCCTTCAAATAACAATTTCCAACTTTTTTTTCCCAAACTTAACTTTAAGCTTTAGCGAATTTACGTGGATTGAATTATCATTTGAAACTGACAGCTGTGCATTCGCGCTTATCGGTTTTGTCGAGTTACAGTATATGTCGTTCTTTCAGTCTTCTCGGGAATTGAATTATCTGCAACAATCGTTCTAAATCGTCTTCCGACTCTTCAGAAAAGAACGACAAAACGTTGTCATTTTGTAGACGACCTCCAGCCTTTCGACACTAATGGCTGATAGCTCATCCAATCACATTGCAGCATTTGCTTAAGTTTACAGGTAGGAGTCTCCTAAGAGTAAACTAATGAGCGCACATACACAGCTGCAGATTTGAAATGACAAGAGGCTGCACTCGATTTCGCCAAACCTTGAAGTTTATTATAAATCTTTGGAAATAATTCTTTGAATGACATTTATTTAGAGTTTTCAGTTTTGCGATGCGTGCTCATAATGTAATTCCATCATCCCAAAATATCATCAATAATTGTTGATGGAACTGATCTTCAAAATTCGGAGAATGAAAGTTTTATAACATGTTACCTTCTCAGGAAATGTTGCTAATAAATTTACTGAAAAGCAAGGGTCCTGGGCGACCTTGATATATTGTAGAAGCGAGTAGAATTTTATAACCCCGACTATTCTTTCAATTTAACTACTAGTTCCAATTCCAAGAATGAACAGGATGTGTTCCATGCATTTTACTTCAGCGGGCAGAATAAACTGAACACGTTGATACACAAACAACTACACTCCAGGAGTAAGAGGTGTTCCTTCTCTTTTCCTTGTACGGTAAAATAAAAGAATTCTTAACAAAATGCAACTAAAAAAACGTTTGGTGGTTAGGTGCGCTTGCTTACATCGATTTACACATCGATACATCTAGTACCTGAACTCTAATTCAGTCAATAGCTCCCTGGTTAGCACATTAATAACAATAGGTCGTTCTTGTTAAATTCGATCTTCCGGCCTATTCTGCTACGCATAAGTTTCTTAGATTTTGCTTTCTTCTGATTAGGAGGACTAATAAGGTTGAAAGGAGGCTTCCAAACTAGACTCGACTGTGGTCTACCAATTTTTCTGTCAGCTCGGTCTGTGAAAACGCTACATCACAGACGAAGATAAGGCATTTGCTGCGTGATAATGACTGTCATGTGCGCGTTACCTTATTTGTTAAACGAACTATAAAATTAGCACAGGGTGTTCAACAACAACTTTTCTCTTCTTTTAATACATTGTGCAAGTGAGAAACAACGTTACATAAGCCATGGTATAAGCGAAATAGTTCTCAACTATTTTTCTCTCCTTTTTGTGGTTTTAGTTACAGTTGAAGAGTTTTCTGGTTCAGCATTGGACATTGACGCTCCAAGTCCACACTCTTTATACAAGGCACTTAGGATCAATACCACCTTGACCAGATTAGATTTGACTGGCGAAATGATCAGTGATCATGATTTGCGTACTCTCTCCGAGGATCTTAAAGTCAACAATACGTTGACTGATCTGGTTTTGAGCAACAACAACGTTGGTGATGGTGGTGCGGGTCATCTCTCTGAAGCCCTAAAACTGAATGGAACATTAACTAATCTGAATGTGGAAGACAACAACATTGGTGATGGTGGTGCGGCTCATCTCTCTGAAGCCCTAAAAGTGAATGGAACATTGACTAATCTGAATGTGGGGAACAACGACATTGGTGATAGTGGTGCGGGTTATGTCTCTGAAGCCCTGAAAGTGAATAGAACGTTGGTTTATCTGGATGTGAGTAGGAGCAACATTGGTGATAGTGGTGCGGCTCATCTCTCTGAAGCCCTAAAACTGAATGCAACGTTGAGTTATCTGGATGTGGGTGGGAACATCATTGGTGATAGTGGTGCGGCTCGTCTCTCTGAAGCCCTAAAACTGAATGCAACGTTGACGACTCTGGATGTGAGTCTGAACAACATTGGTGATAGTGGCGTGGGTCATCTCTCTGAAGCCCTAAAAGTGAATAGAACGTTGACTGATCTGGACAAGAGCAAGGACAACATTGATGATAGTGGTGCGTGTCGACTGATTGGGCTTACTTTACAGCGCAACCTTGGAAGTTTCTCCGCGAGAAAAGTATTCCCAACAAGTCGAGAAAGGTAAACATAAAGCAAATAGAGATAACCCCATGAAAAATATGCAGACCGCAAACAGTTTAAGACCAAAGATTCTCAGTTTTTCATCGGACGAAAGTTTTGAACTTGATGAGTACACGTCACAGTGTCACAGTGCTGCAGATATTGTCGCCATTCTCGCAAGTGGACAGCGGCTTAAATCCTATTTGTCATGCGTAAGTTTTAAACCGGGAAAAACTTGTCAAAATCCAGTACTTTAATTTATTCGTCCCTTGTTGTGACCAAACGATCGAGCGGTTGTGAGCAGAGGTTCCTTCTCGTCTCTCACCGAGCAGAACGAGGAGGGAATTACTGTTCGCAGGGTAGAGTGACGATGATCCTGTAAGCTGCTTCGAAAAACTTTGAACAGAAGAGGTCGCGTCTTTACTGCCATTTTTTGTGCGACTTGATTCAGTATAAATTCTCAGAACTATTTGAGTCCGTGGCGATACATTCGATTCCCCTCGCTTTATTCTTTGCAGTTCTTGATATTTCTTTCGAGCAAATTTACCAGCTCTTCTTGGAGAAAAAACATGTACCACCCACAGCTAGACACAAATAAATGACGAAACATAGTCTTAGACTGGAAAAAAGTCATAGAGTTTTAATACAAATTTTAAATAGTAGCGTGTTCACAAAAGATAAACTATATCGTCTTAGTATAGTTGATTCACCAAACTGTGCTTCCTGTCATGAGGAAGCTGAATCCATTGAGTATCATTTGTTTACCCATCTTCTGCACAAAATCTGCCGAGTTTTGGAAACATGTCCTGGCTATTACACAAGAATATCTATGTTGGAACTTTGACCAAAACAGGTCTGATTTTCGGAATCTTTGATGTTATCGAGGATTTTATTTTGATTGCATCACATCTTGTCACTTTTAGAATATTATAGTTATTATGGGAAGTGCATGAATAGACTGCCTTCTGTTCGTGTTTTTTTTTTTTTCTGTCGTTTGTTTGTAAGTATTTGTAATGTTATCATTTAAACAACTACTGGGCACATTAATGGAAACGCTGTATAGATCACAATTATATATCACAGAATCTATTGCCTTTTCTCACGAATTCTTTAGAAGTACTTTAAAAATTCCAGAGTGGAAAGAAATGGGAAACCCTGACAGATTTGCTCGCAAGATGAGAAAAGGTATGTAAAATTTACATTATGGTAAGTTTTCTATTTAATATTAAAGTTTCCTTGTAAAATTCCAAGCTTGTTTAATTGCCAATTTCGTGAGGCTAGCCTAGGACAGGAAAGGAGAATCATTCACGAGGGTAAAGCACCCCATGAGGCAAGGGCGATTAGAAGAAAGAGCTAAATAATGATTTTTATACCTAATCGTACCTTTTTGGTACGTTTCGGCGGTATATCAGGTGAGTCTGGTCGAGCTTTGGTCCGTATTTTGGCGAGACGAAGTCATGATCGCTAGCGGTTCTGCTCATGAGCGCGCACCCATGACGACGAAGTCGCGCAACATGGCGGCCATACTTCAGCTAATAGGTCGACCGAGACATGCAGCCTTGGTTTGCAGCGTACATCTTTAATATTGGGCATCCATGTTATGATCAAATGACAACCGTGGCGAGACCAAACTGGCCTGATATGCCACCGAAGCGTACCTAAAAGGCTAGATTAGTATTTACCGTACACAAATTCGGCCAAGTGACCAAGATATCAAAACCATATCAGGTCAGGGATTTTTTATCGCAGAATATCAGGACAGTAGAAACGGCTTCTGATTGGCTAATTGTGAATTTGGGTACGGTAAATTGTTTTGATAAACCAAATACTCTACGGTAAGTTTTTTGAAATATATTGCCATAAAGTACATGTTCTTTCTTCCCATATGTTCTTGGAAGTGGTTTTTATTAAGCTAGAGTTAATGTCACTAGTTACATAAAATCATTTCACTGAAAGATTTGGCTTGGTAAGATTGAGTGAAATACTAACTTAAAATCGTCCGTTTCTGCGCAAGCGGCCGCGATGAATATTTCCACCTGCTGTACGAAATGTTTCCAGTTTAGCGCGACATTACCCATCAAGCTAAACGGTTCTGGTTTTCGGAGACTCTGCAATAATTGAAATTGTTAGATTGTCAGAGAGACCGGGCGACGCGGATTTTTTTTTTCACTTCTAACACCATGTAGTTTTCAAGAGACTACCTCAGTCAACAAGTCCATTTATTCAACCGCCAGGATAATGCTAAACACGCATGTAATATGAAATTGATTTGCATTTTACTCACACACATTTCCTGACCCACATTCCACACGCATGCATTCACACGCTCGTTCCACAGTTTAGCTTGGTAAGATTAAGTGAGATACAGTGTTGGCTCCACTAGCTTTACGTCGGAATTAGCAATCTTGAAATGTTCCTCCTTCGCCACCGTCCTTCGTGCAATATCACGGCAAGAAGATCAGTAATTCCAACAATATCATACTCGTGGCATCATGTCGTGAATCATGTTGATTCTTCAAGCAATAGAATGTCAGCAAAGCAAATAGCACCTTCTAAGGAGGCCATGACGGCCTATTGTCTTACGTGGCCTTGGCATTCACGTCTACTCGGAGTTTGTCCAGATCAAAAGGGCTGTTCAATCCGCCAACTGTCCACCGTAACTGATCAACTTGACGGAGTCACGGCCACATCTCTATTAGTAGGAACGCTCTGTCTCACTTCAACTTGGGAAGTGCTAAACAGCAATAGGCAACAAACCCAAGTCCACAAATTAAACGAAAGACAACAAGATATTACAACAGATCATTAAAAATTTATATGCAACATAAAAATGATTTAAAGGTTACTAACGATGTGCTCTTTTAAAACACCTTACAGTTACAGTTTCTCTCAACACACTGGTACCGTCCAGTTGTTTGGGAACCCTGACGAAAATATCGTGTGGTACCAATGATGGACTGACGTTCGTTTACGAGAGGAATAACAAACACTCTTACCTTCTTTGTGCTACGGAAACATGACTAAACCGCCAGCGAAAAACTGTGGCAAACGAAAGCTGATGAGTTTCCATTGTGTCCCAAGCTTTAGACTTCTTCATACTTTGGAATGCCAAACAAATCTTTATTTTTTTTTTTTTTTTGCTGACATAATCTACAGAAAGAAGCGGGTCACAAATCGGGATGATGGACTTGCAGGCAATGCGCCCTCCTGAAAGCCCAACAGGTGTACGCCTAGGTAGGTACAAAAATTCAAAATTGTCTTAACCCGAGATCTCGTTGCAGGTTGATCTATTTTGTATGTGTTAGTGCACGGTTTTAAAACTAAATGACGCATTTTTCAAGCTGACTTCTAACTTCAAATTAAAGTACATTAACCAGTCCGGAATATCCCGATAAATTAGGACAGTCATGACGTCATGAGGCTATTGTTAGCAAGGAAAATGGCGGACCTTTTATGCGGACCAAGAAAATATGTTGTTTCCAGTCTCGCATAGAGTCTGGCCAGCATTATCCAGGACTTTTTGCGACCAAACGTTGAAAAGAAGAACAAGCGGCCATTTTGGTAGTGGGAGAACGTTGACTGTCTTCTAATCATTGAGTTTTTTTGGTGTCAAGCGACGATGTAGACGCGATTTTGTGGCCAAATATTAAGGTTAGTAAAGTGTACGCGTTATTTTCTGGTATTCACGTATTTTTCATTGAGCTGTGTATATTTTTTACTGGTTCTAGTGTTGTTAAAGTTTCATCATGCGAAATTACACGGTTGTAAACAACGTCGATATTTTGTAAACTCTCTTTGAATTTGAGGCGTTACAAGTGTACCTGAACTGCTGTTATTATAAGGCTTGAGTAATGCATCGTTCCCTCATTTTTATGACAGTTGTTTTCAATTTCTCTCTCTTAAGTACATGGAAGAGCATACTCAACCGCTCGAGGCCCTTTGCCGAATTTTAGGGGAAAAAAACAAAAGCAAAAGAGAGGAAATAAGACGTCGCTAAGTACGCGGACGAAATTAAACAAATTTGGGAGGTCTCTGTTTTGGTGGATTCACCGAATGTGCACCCCAGTTTTATCACTGGAGAGCCAGCAGCCTGTTGAAAATCACCTACAGCACAGAAGTGGCAGCGATATAGGCAGGCCAGGGATAGTGCAGTGATTCCCTGTAAATGGATGCTATCAGTATCCCAAGGAATGGCACAAAGGGTAGAGAGATTGTTTGTGCTCATTTACCAGAGGTTGAGGGCCATGCAAACTTGTAAATTAAGGTTTGTAGGGGGCATTATACTCTTTTTTTTTGGCATTTTTTGAAAACTATACACACGTATTGCAGCTGTTCCTAGTAGATGATGATTGTTTTCACATCCCCATGAAGCTTGAATGTACCAGAAAGTAATGTTTTTGCAAAATAACTTTTATGAACGCAAAGACTGAAAAGGTACGAGAGTTTAGAAAGTAGTGTCGAGTGTTGGACATTACTAAATGTGAAACTAATGCTAAACATTAATTGGTTGTGAACAGGAAACATATCAGTTTGGTTAAGAATATGTAATAAAAAATGGAAAACATAAGAGTTATCAGACCACTTGAGGGCAATCTCTTATTTAGACTAATGTGGTAACTACATTCAAAATAAATTCATATGTTAAAACGAAAAATACATTTGTAATAATATTGACATCTGTAAGCAATGTAATAATCTTATAAGCGCTTGTGATTTGTTTCAGGTCCTGCATTCTGCTAAGAGGCAAATTCAAGGTCGAGAGTACCTAAAGAGTGAATAAAATAAAATGGATTTCACTTTCAAGACTGAATTTGTTTTGTATACTTTAAATAAATATATAATAAAACCTTGGGACATGTGGATGGATTGTGAATGCTCCCTTGTCAACCTGTCCAGGAATTATATTTTGATATTTTTGGGTAAATAACTTGTGAAAGTCAGCAATTATATGTAAGTTTTCATAATTTAAATGTGGAAATCAGACATGATATCTTTTAGCACAGTAACAAATAGATACAAGAAATATTTGAAATAAATACCAAAATGGAGAAATTTCAGATTTACAAAGAATATATTAACAGAATTTTTGACTATCCAGTGGATCTGACAACACTAAAATTTTGGATACACTTTTTCTAGCTTAGTTTATTTTGTATAAAAGAACAAGAATTTCTATCTCGTATGCGTTATTGAAAATTCTGTTTTAATGATGATTTCATTTCCTCGATTTAGCCAAAACGTATAACATTTCGGACATCTACAATTTATCTTTGCTGGCATATAGGAACACGCGCGTGCTGTCGATTTCGGCCCGATAATCCCTAGATAAGAGGAAAACCTCAATTCTCATATCGATCATTTCTGTGCTTAGAAAAATGCAGAGTAAAGATGCTTACCGATTGTACGGTCTCTTTCCAAAGAATGATAACGGCAGCTCGTCAAACGTGGTCCGCATTGCGTTCTGTGGTGCTTCCTTCGGTCCGAGGATAATCGTTACCTGGGCAGAATTGTCTTTGACATGGAACGCGAACACAAACTTTCCTTTTATTTTATGATTTGGACAGTATTTAACTCAATTCGAGATAAATATATACCTCCTGAAGGCCCGCATTCATGACATTGGAAAGTATTCGCGACTCTTTTTGTCCGCCATCTTGAATCTCTTGGTTTGTTGTGAAACACAACACTCCAATCAAAACACGCATTCTCATTGGTTGAAACGTGAGTTTCGTGACATCACAGATGTCCTAATTTATCGGGATATTCCGGACTATTAACATTAAAACCAAAGCAATAACGTGAGCAAAAAAATAATATCATTAGATTTCAGAGAGTACATTAAAATATGTACAGATCATCCAGTTCAGTTCTTTGAAATGGTATAGTAACTTTGGTCTGAAAGATCTTATTTATGAGTTATTGTTTTTGATAAACCAAACACCCTAAGATCTTTGAAATAAATAGCCATATAAATGTTAAACTAGAGATGATGTCACTAGCTATACATAAAGGCATAAACGCATTTGACTGAAAGGTTTAGCTTGGTAAGATAAACTGAGATACTTGCTGAAAATTATTTGCATAGATTCTCAATATTTACAGTGTTTGCTGCACTAGTTATACGTCGGGATTAGAAATCTTGAAATCTTCCTCCTTCGCTACCGTCTTTCGTGCAATACCAGGGCTAGAAAATCGGTATTTCTAACAATATCATACTCCTGGCATTATGTCTGGAAATTGAAGCAACATGAACATGCCAGCAAAGCAAATAGCACTTCCTAGGACCCCAGGACGGCCCAGCGTCTTGCGTAGTCGTGGCGTCCACGTCTACTCCGAGTTTCTCTGGATCAAAAAGGCTGTTGAATCCGCTTTATCAACCCTAATTGAGCAACCTGACGGACTCACGGCCTTCTTTGTATCAGTAACAATGCTAACTCTCGATTTGACTTGGAAAATGCTAAACAGCGATAAGGTAACAAACTTGAGTCCTCAAATAAACCCAAAAAGAACAAGAAATAACAACAGATCGTTCAACATTCTATGCAACATAAAAATGATTTAAAAGTTACTAACGGTGTGCTCTTTTAAAACACCTTAATGTTACAGTTTCTCTGAACACACTGGTACCCTCCAGTTGTTGAGGAAACCTGACAAAAATGCCGTGTGGTACTAATGATTGACTCGCATACGTTGATGAGAGGAGTAACAAACACTCTTACCTTCTTTGTGCTACGGAAACATGACTAAACTGCCGACAATTAATGAAACTTGGGAAGCGAAAAACTGTGACAAACGTAAACCTAATGACTGGCTGTTTCCATAGTAGCCCAAGCTTTAGACTTCTTCATACTTTGGAATGCCAAACAAGTCATTTCTTTCTTTCTTTTTTTTCTTTTTTTGTTGCTAAAACAAACTACAGTAGAAAGCGGCTTAAGAATGGTGGAGACAACCTCGCCGAGAAAAAGCTCTCATGCAAGCCGTACAGGTAGGTTGGTCTATTTTGTATGGGTTAGTGCATGGTTTTAAATTAAATGACGCATTTTTCAAGCTGACTTCTAACTTCATATTAATGTACATTAACATTAAAACCAAAGCAATAACGCGAGCAAAAAATACAATATCATAGATTTGAGAAGTGCATTAAAATATACGCAGATCATCCAATTCAGTTCTTTGAAATGGTATAGAAACTTTGGTCTTAAAGATCTTATTTAAAGGAGAACCTCTCCCCCCTTCGAAGGCATATCCTGCTTAAAGAAATGTTCAGTGCAGTTAGAAACGACGTGCAAGTACAATTAAACTACTACAGTGCTCTTTCGAAGTTGTTTTCAATGCTCCTTGGACGGTTTACAATCAACATAAAGCTGATATTGAGATGAATTAACCGGCTTTTTTAATTAACCGGCCTAATTATGAGCAAAACATTTTGGCTCAGCGGATTACGGAAAGTATTCTTTCTTGATATTCAAGTTACATCACCACATACCACCAGAGCAAAACAGAACGGACGTTTTGAGTAAGAAGAAGAACTACCTTGTACAAAAGTCTATTTTTCACTAGCTATCCGGCCTATATGAGAAACATGTTCTCGTTCCGTTCTACTTCATACAACATGCGTGGAAACTATATACTGGAAATACCCAAACCTAAAACTACAACTTTTGGTCTTCACTTCTTTACTTATCTGGCAACAAAAAAATGGAATTCTCTACCCAATTTTATAAGGTTATGTAACTTCTCAGACTTCAAAAAGCACATCAGTAAAACCAATTCATAAAACATGTAAATGACAATTTTATAATTAGTTAACATAAGTCAATTGTAAATATGTAAATAGCAATTTCTATTTTAATTTTTCGTTATCAAATATTTTGTTGCTCGGAAATATTAGCTTGTCAAGCTACTCTGAAATTCGAGCTTAAATAAAGTTTATGTATGTATGTATGTGTATGTATGTGTATGTATGTAGCGGAACTCTAGTGAATTACAGCTCATTGAATTTAATATTCTGATCCCGCCGGCTTGTCAAGAAGTAAAAAATTCCAATCCCAATTAAATTTTTAGACGTCGTTTTTCCTTTCAGTTGATGTTTCTTTGTTTTCATCGCATTTCCCTTCGTTTCATTCTATTCCAAGGTAGTAAAGAAAGTGTATAGCAAGCTCCCAGCAATACTCGTTCAAACACAAAATATAACAAATGGGACCGTCTTTAACAGAAGCTAAGGCGAATCTTGAATATATTTCCCAGCAGACATAGTAACCCAATTCGTTGGAAAACATTCTCACAATTTTTCTAAACTTTTCAGTCTTGAAGATTTACGTCTCAAATTGAAGAGATATTAGTATATTTTTCGAATTGCGATCTAGATTTCGGCAAAATCGTTGATACAGTGGAACCTCGATTTAACGAAGGCGCTGGGGACCGGCCAAATTTGTTCGTTAAATCGAGGGTTCGTTATATCGAAAACCTCGATATAACGAATTTAAGGGGAAACGACCGAAATGTTCGTTATATCGAGCTCATAGTTAATGATTGATTTGTAACACAGGTGACTTCTGTCACGTAATTCAATGCAATTTTCGTTACCCAGAAGTGCCGCGTTTTGAGATGCAATTCATTAAGCATGGTGGCTTTCAGTATCAATTATTTTCACTTTTCAGCAGACGCGCAGCTTTTGTTTACAAAAGAACGACACTTTCAAAGTACGATTTAAAAATGTTGCAACATAGGGGTTATACAGAAAATGTCTATGTAAACAAGGAAACATTGTAATTCGTTATATCGAGGTAAATTTTACGTTTGGGCTTCCCGATTATGTTCGTTATATCGAAGAATTCGTTATATCGAGGTTCTATTCCATACATTTTATTGTAACTTTGGCCGGGACATAGAATATCGTTCGTTATATCGAGGACTTCGTTAAATAGAGGTTCGTTAAATCGAGGTTCCACTGTATGCAGAAAACACTACGTTGTCACTTCGTTGCTGTGGTAACAACAATGTGGATGGAACCTTTTCGAGAATTTTTTTTATGTTCAGTAACTTGGTGAAGCGGCTTGCCCGACCGAGATAAGACAGTGAATAATCACCCGTTCTCATAGCGATGGTGTGCTACAGACTCTTTCAACCATTAAAGCTCTGGCTCTGGCTTTCGACGATTCAATTGTTTCTCATTGGCTATTCGCTTGTAGAAAACTCGCACCTGTAGTGTTTTTGCTAATTTATGAAACGGTTTAGTAGAAAAATAAATATCATTCATCGATTGAGAGGAGGTTTAATTACGATTAAGGATGTGCAACTGGTTTAAATATTGTGATAAATAAACGAATCTTCTTCATTTGAAAACTACGAGTAGTGTAACACGCTCAACAGTTCCATAGCCAATCCGAGCGCAAGATTTTTGAATGAACCAGTCAGAGCGGCCGTATTTAGGACACGTCAGTAACTTGCATAGAAAGTGTCACGTTCTTGCCACTCCGATGCGTCACAGGTTCTGAATGTGAGCATGAACGATATTGCTGATAATGGTGCGGATCATCTCTCTGAAAGCTTCTGACGCCCTTGAAGTAAATAGCACGTTGACAAATGTGGATGTGAGCAGAAACAACATTGATAGTGATTCCCGTCATCTGAATGGGTTTAAGGTGGCTCCATAGGGTAATCTTTGACCGCCTGCGAGCGTTAGTGTTATGGTTTCAATGCTGTTGCTGCATTCGTTTTAACACCCAGTCCTCTCAAACGTATCAAATGCAATAAGCAATAAAGAAATATTGTTTTACTACCATCCCTGTTAACATCTTGGCTTTCAATCTAAGCCTTACACATGACTAAACAGCCACCAATTACCTACTGACTAGCTGTTTCCATTGTGTCTCAAGCTTTACAATGCCAGAACAAATCTCTTTTTTTTCTTAAATAATCTACAGAAAGAAGCGGGTCAAAAATTCGGACAACAGCCTTGAGGAGAATGCGCTTTCTTGCAAGCCATACAGGTGGAGACCTAGACCTCTATACCCGAGATCTCGTTGCAGGTTGGTCTACTTTGTATGCGTTAGCGTATGGTTTTAAAACTAAATGACGCATTTTTTAAGCTGACTTCTAACTTCAGATTAAAATACATTAGCATTAAAACTAAAGCAAAACCGTGAGCAAAAAATATAATATGATTAGATTTCAGAAAGTACATCACAATATGTACAGATCATCCAGTTCAATTCTTTAAAATGGTGTAAAAACTTTGGTCCGAAAAATCTTATTTAAAGGAGAACCTCTCCCCGTTTCGAAGGCAAAGAAATGTTCAGTGCAGTTACAAACGATATGCAAGTACAAATTACTGCAGTGCCATTTCGAAGTTGTTTATGATTAATACCTCTTGCACAACTTATTATGAGCAAAACATAGTGAAGTTAAGGATTTGCGCTACTCGTGAAATTCTAAAATTCTTTCAACTTGAACTAGCCTGCATTCTCGATCGTGCTAGTTCGAGAGAATTTTGAAATATTACTCATATTGCAAGTCCTTATTTGCACACTCATTTATACGTCATACGATTTATACACAAACAAGTGTACGTACATAGATATCATACACAAAAGAGCTATTTTAAGGGTACTGGAACTCTCTATTGGAGCAACGTGTATCCAAAACAGTCACGAATTCGAACTCCAGACGGAGATTAGAAACTTGCGGTTGTATCGATGTGCGAGCTGAATTCTGTTAATGAATACACACCAGACATTTATAGGGTTTTTTAGTCAATCCTTGTTGACTTTCTCGCGGACTTAAAAAATTCCTATTTGCACCTGGACGACGTTTATTGTTCAAGTGAAGGTTACAGCATCTTAACCAAAACGTATGTAAATTACTAATTTCAAATTAGTAATTGTTGTCAATGATCAACAGAAACAACAACAGTGAGTACACGGAGGAAGTTAGAAAGTCGAGCCGGAAAGGTAAATGATCGTCAAATTATTTTTTAATTATTGCAGTGATAATATATCAATTCTTTTCGCAGTTGTAAAGGATGTTGTAGAGGAACCCAAAGCATTAAGATATTCCGAGTACCATTTATGTGTTCGTATTGCTTTACAGCTATCTCGAGAAAGATTATCCTTTAAAAGCGAAAACGCGTAAACAACAATCCCGAAAAATTCTATAAATGGTGATAGTTGTCCGTTGCTTCTTCGAAGTTCGCGATTCCACAGCGCGATAGTCGAAGATAGCATTAATACGTGTATTCATGGCTTTAGAACACCGTAAAATTAATCCGAGAACAACGGTGAACTATCACTAACCAAAACAACTTTCGTATTGTTTTTTTACGCCTCCGTAGGACAAGCGATCTCGAAACAGCTTTATAGTATTTGTTGGAAAGGAACATGGACTTGCATCGTAAAAGCGGTGAAAAAAATATGCATGCAAGCAACACTATTTGGTAAAACAAAATGTCTTTGAAACAGGAATATCTTTAGTTGGCTGAACCAGTACTCTTCATCAAATGAACTCAAGCTTTTTATTGTTTCATTTCATTTTGTTTTCCCATGGAACTTTGATCTTTGTTATTTTGGTTTGATCTTAGAAAGAAGACGTTTCTGAACATGGGAAATGATGATTCCTACTCATTCAGGTATTACAGTTTATCCAAATACAACCACTGTTAAACAAATCGTCGGAGCACAACCCTTATGTATCCAGCTGTAATGTGATGTTTTCTTTCTTGAAATAATGTAGCTTTTGACTAATAGGAATTAAGGACTGTTGCTTAAGATATCTGCGTACTTGTTAAAATAGAACTTCAGATTAATGTATTTTTATGTATCTTTATGTATCTTGTGCTTTCGATATAAACACATTTAGTACGTATGTTGACATGGCTGAGCTCTTTTGGTGGGTTCCTAAGGGTTTTCTGGAAAAACAGGATCAAGGATCACCTGATCAAGGATCAAGGAAGAGCAACATTCCTATTTGGGATCTATTGGCCACAAGTCTGACTGTTTTATCTTGATAGCAATCATAGAAGAGCAACGTTATCAAAGCATGGATGCCTACCGTTTGGGAAAAAAAGTTCCAAACTCAAATGTACGCACGTACGGCAAAGGCATGTGCAGCCTCTACGTGTTTTTACAAAAATGGCTTCGTTCAAGGAAACCAGGGACTTTAAATCCACTTTTATATGACACAGACCTGATTAATGACGATGTTTTTCTTCTCCTTTATCCGTCCTTACTTCTCCCAGAACTTAGATTTGCTTTATAGAACCGTCTGTAATTCCAACCACAAACAAAATAACACTGATAAAAAGCTCAGTTCAGTACGGGCGGGCAGTTCGTACAACTTGATAAGCCCAAAAATACAGAACTTTTTATTCTAATAAAATAAATTTTAAACAGCAATAAACGATTATAGCTAAGCTTAGTTCATACGAAGCTTTCTTTTCTGCGGCTGTTCGGCCCGATTCTAATATGACTACCGCTCGCGGTGGGTGTTTAAATCGTTCAAATTTTCTGTACAAATGACAAAGAAACAATCACCTTAGAACGGATTTTATGATTGAGTACTTTGCCTTCGAACTAGGCTGCTCAAACAGTAAAAGAGTTGAATGAGAAGTAAACAGCAGGCTTATATTCACGTAGTGAAGAGTAGGTGAAGCCAGGCACTTTCCCTGAGAAGAACGCAAGGCTATGTCGGGAAAGCCGTACTGGAACGGGCGTAATGACGTCACCGGAAGTGATCTTCACTATCTGCCACCGTACTACAGCCTAACCGTACCAAAAAAAATATATTAAACCCGGGGTATTAAAGTCCCTATTGTCTTGACAGTACGGACAGAGCGAAGCGAATTCCCTACAATAGAGAATCGGGACCGATATTTCCTCAGTAGCGTCCCGAGCAAGTTTCATTACACGGCTGAAAAATGTTTATGTTGATCGCGGAATGGAAAAAATATCGCAAACGTCAAGCGCGCAATTCTGACTGGGAGCAGACTAGACCTATACTCATCTCTCATTTTAAATAAAACAGGAAGGAAACAGAGTTATAGAAAAAGAAAAGGATTCTTTGTATGAGAGTAAGTTCTTTCAGAAAAAGTCAGCCATAAAACTACCAGAGAATCTTTAAAGCTGATCGTGCAGGACCGTTAGAGACAATGCCCGGTCCTATACTTAGAGAATATTGGACCGGCAATGAAGCAATGAGATTGCCACTAAACTAACTTAGCCGTGTAATAAAATGCGTTATTTTATAATATTGTCTTTCAGGTAAACGTGTTCGTTGATGTGATACCAAACGTTGCTCCAAATGCGACCGAGTCGAGTGTCACATGAACATCTCTACCACAAGATTGTCGAGAAACGATGGGTTAAAAATAGTTAGTTTCGATAGTAAAACCTAGAGGATGGCTCATGTTTAGCCATGTCAAGGATAACAAGAGTAGATATCTCCCTGTATATACCAGAAATTTACAGTGATTACTAACCGTAATTATGTCAGACATAGCCTCTCAGTATGTATTGTAGTACCGATGAAAAAGTAAACTTTCCGATATGAAACGACCCGAGAAAAAACTGGGCTCCATACTTTTGGCCCTTTTCTTCAGTAGCGATTATGTACACGGGCTTACATAACCGAGACCTTCGTAAAATGAAGTCTGCTTACATTAGATTTAAAACACTTTGTCGTATTGTATACGTTTATCTGGGTTTTTTTTATAGTATTTTATCATTTTAACACTTAAATTTTAGCGCTTGCATTTGCATATTTTATCGTTGGACATTCTCACGCCCTAATTTGTACTTATATATGTATATTACATTCGCTTTTTCTACATCTTGAAAATGATCTCAAGGAGATCGAAACTTCGTTTTTTATCGCTAGTTTTATTCTGAAATGTGTTTCAAAAAAATATCTTGTAATCCCATACTAATTTAGGGACACAAGATAGTGACAAAGTTAGGAAATTGAAGAAATTTTAAAGTTATCTTGTAGAAACTTATCAATTTTTCAGCCTTGTATACTAAACAAGCTGTAATTAGGCGCATTTTAGATCTTCATTTGATGTTAACAAAGTAATGCTGTAAGTAGAGGTTTTAGAAAATAAAGTTTGAATGCGTTGTACCTGATTTCATAATAGTCTCGGTAAAGACTAATACCTTGATTATTGGCGATTTTTCGGGGTTGAGAAATTTCATGCGAAACTCCCTATTTAAATGAACTAGTTTGTTTTTAGTTTGTTTGTTTTACCTTTTTTTCAACACTTGTTATACTATACCGACCTCTATACCCTATTTTTTTTTCTCATTTTGCGAGGGTTTTCGTATAAATTTCGTTGTGACAAAGAGATTTGTTTGGCGGGTGGGGAATGTTATTTCTGTCGTGCAGAAAGAAAAACATCTTTATGGTCACAGTAACGAGGCATAAACCTAAGCGAGAACGCTAGTTTATTTTGCTTAAATCTGCTTCTTTACCAGGGAATACCTTTACGGAATGACTAGGTAATACATGTGTGAGAAATACATGTACATATAATACAGTTTTCCACCAAAAGAAGATAAAGAACGGGTTCTATGAGTTAAGGAAAGGAATAAATAAGACAAGCGAGAAATTGAATACGAACTGAGCACTGATGTAAACGGGAAAGCAGTCTACACGACTAACTCATGAGCTGATCTCGCTTCAATTCCTGCAAAATGAAAAGAAAAGAGTAGAACTGAATCTATCGATATTAAGAGCTATACAACACTTCAATAAGAAAAGCCGACCCTGAGTAAAACGCACAAGGACGTGACAGGAACGCATAAGAATCGCCTCTTCTAACTGACTCTTTACGTCCTCATGTGCATTTATCAGAGCAAAGTACACCTGCGTTGCAGTTATAAGTACTAGTTTATGGAGACATTTCGCGTCCGAGGACTTAAGGAACCCGCGATTTTTGTTCCTAAAGTTACTACGCAATGTAACGTATTAACATGACGTCACCCTGGCACAACTGTTGTTCAAATAGTCCTATTAATTTTGACCAAAAATCAGAACATCTTGGAGTATTTCAACAAAGATTTGCTAGAAACGACAATCTGTTCCAGGGATTTCATTCCCTTTAAAGTGACAGGAATCCTGGGAGCATCTGCTGAACTACATGTACTAGTAAAGCTGTTAGCAGTGAAAAGGCGAGGAAAGGGCCAATGACATTGGGTGGTGGTTTTCCAACTCATCTGAATAATTTCTGATTATCATGTGATTTCTCTCATCAATAAAATGTCAAGAAAATAGGCGAGCAGAATGAAGACAATCATCAACTAGGGAATGTCGTCTTGATACTGTTGATATAACACTAGATTCTCACCACTTACATTGATAGGAATCTGTTGTAACCTGTTAGAAAAATTTATATGTATATTATATTTCCAGGTTGGAGCGAAAAGAGTGATTTACTGTTAATTGGACTTCGACAGCTCCTCAACGACCTTGTTCTGTCCAAACTGTTGGTCACATTTAGTGTACGCATGCTCGACATGATAAAAACCCCATTTATTGCACGGCTAGCTCTGCGAGTGGGCAAGATATAAGCCAGCTCCTACGCTGTGATTGGCTAGCCGGGCGGGCAAGATAGACCTGCTGGCTTGCTTGCTAGGGATTGCCCGCTGTGTCCCGCAAGAAAAATGGTGTCATTAATGTCATGCAATTAATCCTTTATTGAACAAGCTTGCTCTGTCAAGAGGACTGAATATTAGCCTCGTAAGTCTGAGTCCTCAAATACGTGCCTACAACCACATGGCCAATACACAGCCATCTTGACGGCAAGCTTGGTCAATAACGAAAACATTAGGGGCTTGAGAAAAGGTTGTTTCGTAGTAACCAAATTGACTTGATAGTTTCAGAAGCTTATGTTCATTCAAGTTGAAGTTCTTTCTTTATGTATTGCTAAAAACTGCGTTGCTTTCAGTGTCATACAAAGACAAATGTAAGATGACTAACATTAGTAATTACTCTGATCACTAGCTGGAGTTGTTTCACCGCAGACCCAACTAACTAACTGCTAGCCTGTTGCCATTTGGGATTTTAACGTTGTTATGTTTAGTTTCAATTAAACTACTTGTGTCTTACTTCACTGACTTAGGCTAAATCATGGATTTATTTATTTTATCAATGTTTTTTTATTTCTTATGTCTTTAAACCTTACCGAGATTTCTTTTGTCTCAGAGGTAACTTAAGAATCTTGAAGCCAATCTTAGACCATACCGCTCTTCCTTTTTCCGGCTTGTTTTTGTTTCCTGCTTCTTTTTGAGCTGAATTGTCCAGCTGCTCAGGGAAAAACTTCTGACTGAAAGAACAGGAGGGGTCACCTTCCTCAATGTCGCTGGAAGAACCTGGCTTTACTTGGGGTTCATTAAAGCTGTCTGAAGCAGTGCTTCCCCCGGAAGACGCTACTTGACTCTCTTTAGGAGTAACTTCATCTTTATCCGCCACCAACAGTGTATTTAGCAACACCTCGTTTAGGTTTCCAGCATTTTCTTTGTTACCTAGAGCTTGTTTCAATTTATCAAGCCTGTAGTGCAATTCTTCTGGCTGTAAATTCATGGCCTTTGCTAGCTCCTGAAACTGTTTTTGTACTGGAACAAGATGCTGCTCAATAGTGGACAAATCCTCTTCCAGCCTCACATAATCTTCATAAAAGGTTTTGAAATTCTCCGTCAAAGCAGCGGTTTCCTGCACGCTCTCCTCCAAGCGATTCTTAAGCTGGCATACTTCCTGTTTGCTCTCCAAGAGCGCTTTTTGTAATCTTTTTTTCTCGTTTTCGAAGACTGCCGCAGCTTTCTCCATTGCATTCTTCAGTTTAATTTTCTCCTTCTCGGCAGCATGTTTGGCGTCTTTCAGTGTTAGATTTAGCCGAAGTTGCTCCAGTTCAAGTTGTCGTTTCAGATCACTAATCTGCGCCACCATTTGCTGAATTTCTTTCTCTTTGACTGACAAATGTTCATTTCTTTGCTCAGCTATTTGTTCAGAATTCTTGATCTTGTTTGCCGGACTTTTTTGTTTTGCGTAAAGAACACGAACATGGATGCGAAGACTTACTAACATCTATGGAAACAACAAAGTCGACTTAAGTTACGTGAAAATGTTACAACGCCAAAAGGAAAACATGAAGACTCTAATTAAAGTCAGTCTACAAAGTGTAAGAGAATATTTCTTTCATGTTTCTTTTAAGGCAGGAATCCAAACTAGCCTGGTGTGCAAAAAGCGACAACCGAAAAAAATGTTGCTTTTTTTATTCGTTTTGTAAAAAGAGAAAAAAGCCTTGGTTGATTTAAATGAGAAATTAACACCATCCAGAGGGATGGCGTTAATTTTCATTTAAATGATCGCAAGAATAGCACGTTTTGGTTTAACGGGAGTTCATCATTGATTCCTGCAGAGTAAACCTGGAGGGCTGGTTATATTTCCCATTTTATTCCAAACATGACTGAAGATTAAGTTTCGCTGCCTGTCACTGCGCACAACCAACTTTTCACAAAGGTGAAAAGTAGTAAAAAGCAACGGATGGCCGAGTGTGGTTAGCAACTGAATGGCAAAAATGAGAAAATAATTCATAGTTGTAAGTACCCCACGTCATTACACCGAACTACTTCAGTCTTCAAACTTTGCTGCACATTATCAAACACAGCGTGCCGCTTGTGATCAACTGAGTTCACTTAATTAAGAGACTTATTCTTTATATGCAATGTTGGCTCAACCGTTTATGATACCCTGGCCCGCACTGTCGTTCTTGGTTACTTCGCTAGATAAGGGTAAAATTTCCGACTTTATTTTGCATTTCAGCCCATCTGTGTTTACGAACCTGTTCCATTTCTGCTATGTCCGGTTCTAGGTGACTTTTCTTCCCGTAAAGCAATGCGGTCAGCCACTCCGGTTCCCCAGGGTACCCATGCAAATATTGCAGGAATTCTCTTTCTGCTGTAGTTTTCTCGATATCCATGATATTCATGTTAGCAGGGCTCCGTAAACTGCGAAGAATAAACTATGCGCACGAGTAATAAGCAACCCGCTATTGACGTCACAATGCCTAGTAATTGTTAACTTACAAGATGCAAGCGCGCGAGGATGTTTTCACATACGCGCGCGCGCGTTACACTGCTGCATGGTAAGATCGATTTCATTACCAGCAAGGAAAGTCGACAAGAGAGGGAAAAGAGTATCGTGACAAAGTTCCACTCAGGTATAGTTCTTGCATAAAAATTGGATTTGTAGTATTGCTTGCAGGAGTTAAATGTGTGAATTTTTTGGGATAGTACTTTTTAGTTATTCTTTTCTTGGCTTTATCTTGCCATTGACAGCTCATGGTGAATCTGGCTTCTTTTCGACGCGGTTCCAAGGAGGTCTACTGTAGTTCGTTCAGGAGACGGGCCACAGACCCCGGTGATCAATCATATCAACGTTTAAAAAAACGAGCGAATCATCGTTACACACGTTCGATGCCAGTGATTTGCTTTCGAGTAAGTGGATCCCACACACTGCTCGCATATTCAAGATGGGGCCTTACTAACGACTGATAGGTTTCTTTCTTAATCCCTGCGGTGCAACGATACAACGGTTCATTGGCCGAGAGCCAACCACGTGACCTGCAAATAACTGCCTACAAATAATGGTCTGCTGATGCGTAGTACCGTCTAAATGTGTTTTGCTACAAATAATATTCTGCTCATGCGTAATTGTAACCATGATCTCTCGTGAAAAAAGGCAGATTGCTCTTCTGAGGGGGATTTAAAGAAGAAAACAAACTTGGTGATCAAATGATAAAACAATTATTGAACTCGGTTATCGCAAAATATCGTTATTTTTCAGCATCTCGCAGGTCAATTATTGATCTGCTCCTCACTGACAAATCACAATGGTTCGCTCAGACTCGTCCATAATTGTTAATTATTCTGTACGTGGAAGCACAGTAAGCACTGTTTAGAAACAAAGGAATGAAAGAGCACAAGTCGGTTAGGTTGCATGTTGTTACTGCTAAATAGAGATTTACAATTTAAAAATGTTCAAAACAAAGCATCATCTCTTGTTTATTGAGAGCGTTAAAAGGCAGCCCAGGGCAGAAAAACTTGGTCTAGTGTATCGTTTGTTCTTCTGCTGCCAGCAAGAAACATTGCCATGTCATCTTAGCCTCTATTGGTTTGTATTCTAAAATACTCCAAGAAAATCAAGCCGTTTTACTTTTGGAGTTGACATTCACAGCTTGTTTTGGTGGACATGAATTTTGTCCAGCGGAACTCGCTTCTGGTCTGTCGTTGAAGAGTGAGCATCACCAGTGTGCTACGCTTTAGTGGTGGGTGGTTTAAGTATATTTCCGTCCGGATATCGTTTTCTGAAGCGCGCTGTCACGTCTGGATCTAAAAGTCATGCCATCCAATTGATTTCCCAGAGTTATTCTGTTGAAAGCAAACAAACACCCAATTATACGCTAGACTGTCCACAACAGTAACAACTACAATACTTGTAGCTAGTTTACCAGAGTAAGTTACTTCGCCACAGTCACACTTTTGAAGTCTGCATGCGAGCCAAGTGGCCCATCAGGCCGGAGCTTAACCCAGTTTCTGTAGCGACTAGGAGTATTTCTATTCCTCCCTGGATGGGATGCTAGTCCATCGCAGGGTTACCCCCAGCATTAAATGCGCCGGTACCTATCTATACACCTGGGTAGAGAGGGGCACTGTGAGAGTAAAGTGTCTTGGCCAAGACCGCTCGATCCGGAGACGAGCGCACTGAACATGAGGCCACCGCACCTGCCACACTTTTTAAGTGTAAACCTGTAAATTTCTCTCCACTGAGCTTCCAAAGGAGCAAAAACAAATAGAATACTCAAACGTTGACGGCGTGAAGGTGCCAAGGGATACCAATAAGACCTGAAAATGACACTCGGCCTTGAATTTTGAGAAAATACCGTCCTACACACAAACCTAGCATGATGTTCCGATCCAATTTCTACTTGTTCCTTTCAAGAAGTATGAAATATACTACTTACCAGTTCGGCTGAACGTTGTGCTGTCTTCCAAACAGTTCTAGAAATACTCAAAAGTAAATAGTAAAACTACTTTACTACTTAACTACTTAACAGTGCTATTTCTGACACGTATTCCAATTTCCTCGACCAATCGGTGCTCCAAAATTCGCACGTGATCTACTGGTAAGGTCTTGATTGGCCAAGAAACAGAGAAGCCAACGATAGATAGTAGGTCTCTGTATTTTCTGAACTGAAGCTATGAACCGTTCATACACACATGCAAGCAAGAACTGCTCTTACCTATTTTCCTTGTGCCTGGTGCAAGCCTTCCAATCACTCCATAGATTTCATCTGGTTTGTGACTTGTCTGTCTTACCTAGGAGGAAAGATTACTCAGTAGTAAGTAGTAAGCTGCACTAAAAATGTTTGCAGGAATTTTATTTCAGATTCCAAGGATTTTGCCTCTTTTACTAGAAAATAACGAGAACTCCGTGTGGACCTGATTTTGCTTCTTGGGATTAACAACTCAAGGAAGTGCATACGTCTCGCGTTTTTCGTCAGTTCTATTATAAATTCTGTGGTGGGTGTGGAATTCATATGCGCAAAGCGATATCATAGAGAGAATAAGAGGAAGAGAAAAGTGAACTTGGTGCTCGTTTCCAACCTTTTTCCTCTTGTTCGTTTATGTTACTTAAGGACGGTGCCTACTAAATACAGAGGTTTTTACGCCAGATTAGGATCATGCGGAAAAAGTAAATCTTTGCAAGGGCTATTGGAATCCACAAAGAAAAATGGGGTAGCCGAGCATTTTTTCGAGATAATTAGCCTTGAATCAAAGCAAAAATGCTGACATCAGCATTTTTCTGAAAAAAGGAAGGAAAGGGTATTTCTTTACAAATTTCCTTAGAATTCGCCTTTACATACAGAAAAGCAAACACATTTAAAAGATCTGAAAAAACTACTTGGTAAAAGGTAGCATAAAAGCCATGTTTTATATGTTTTTAATAACAAACTCGTTGCAACAGCGCTTTAGCTTCCTCTGGTTCAGCTAAAATACAGTCTAGATAAGTTTTTCTAATAACCAGAAACTAATCACGTGTTTAACGGGCTTGCCACTTCCATTTCATAACATAAAATGTAGGGGTAACCACGCGTTTTTGAAAGTTGTTCATCTTTTTTGAAAACTTTTACTGTGCCCGTTACATTTTTCCTGTCACCTCCCCAGTAAGTTCAACATTTGCGCCTCTCGCACTTGTTTTACGTGCGCACTATGCCATCTGCAGGCACATGTTTACGGCTGGATTTCAGTATAATTTTCAACAGGTAACAGCTAGTTTTTTTTTCAGCTGGAAGCACAGGCGGCCCAGATGTTGAATAAGATTAATACGTGACATTATGCTGTTGGCGATTGCGTTACAATTTTAGCCGTTTGTAAGACAATGTATGAGAATGCTTCGAAAATTACTCTAAATGCTACGTATAGAAAATAATATGAATAAAATGGCTTTTTTAGTTTTAAGTTTGATGAACATTTGAACGAGCAGCAACTCTAGAATAAGTGGTACAAGACACGAACAAAAGCGTGTTAAAGTAAGAGAGCTGAGTGACGGTCTAGATATGGAATTTTCACTGCTGTTGAAAAGAAATGCCTGGCTACCGGTTGTAGGTACTCATTAAAGAAACAAACCAATACTTCCAACTTGCTTGTTCTCTCAAGGAGATGGAAAGGAATTAGAATTTTGAAACCAAAAAAAAGAACTCTGAACCGAAGGGATCAAAAGGAACAAGACGCATGGCTGCGTGAACTCGGGCTTTCAATATCGCACATCTGGAGTTATTTTTAGGGGACTGCCATATTGCCAGTGTCACTGTTGTCACGCAATTTCGTTATTGCTAGTCCTGAATAATTCTACTTGTGTTTATTTTTGTCTGCTGAGTCTAATGAATGTTGTTATGGCACTAGAAAACTGAATCAAAATAATATATTACCATATAGGAGTAGGTTCCTACAAATGCCAAAGGTTGTAATTCAAGGAC